>NC_073692.1:251776718-251810522 GCF_029784155.1 Uranotaenia lowii
TTTTGTCATTTTTGTCATCCTTTTGTCATTTTTGTCATTTTTGTCATTTTTGTCATTTTTGTCATTTTTTGTCATTTTGTCATTTTTGTCATTTTTGTCATTTTGTCATTTTTGTCATTTTTGTCATTTTTGTCATTTTTGTCATTTTTGTCATTTTTGTCATTTTTGTCATTTTTGTCATTTTTGTCATTTTTGTCATTTTTGTCATTTTTGTCATTTTTGTCATTTTTGTCATTTTTGTCATTTTTGTCATTTTTGTCATTTTGTCATTTTTGTCATTTTTGTCATTTTTGTCATTTTTGTCATTTTTGTCATTTTTGTCATTTTTGTCATTTTTGTCATTTTTGTCATTTTTGTCATTTTTGTCATTTTTGTCATTTTTGTCATTTTTGTCATTTTTTGTCATTTTTGTCATTTTTGTCATTTTTGTCATTTTTGTCATTTTTGTCATTTTTGTCATTTTTGTCATTTTTGTCATTTTTGTCATTTTTGTCATTTTTGTCATTTTTGTCATTTTTGTCATTTTGTCATTTTTGTCATTTTTGTCATTTTTGTCATTTTTGTCATTTTTGTCATTTTTGTCATTTTTGTCATTTTTTGTCATTTTTGTCATTTTTGTCATTTTTGTCATTTTTGTCATTTTTGTCATTCTTTGTCATTTTTGTTTTGTCATTTTTGTCATTTTTTGTCATTTTTGTCATTTTTGTCATTTTTGTCATTTTTGTCATTTTTGTCATTTTTGTCATTTTTGTCATTTTTTGTCATTTTTGTCATTTTTGTCATTTTTGTCATTTTTTGTCATTTTTGTCATTTTGTCATTTTTGTCATTTTTGTCATTTTTGTCATTTTTGTCATTTTTGTCATTTTTGTCATTTTTGTCATTTTTGTCATTTTTGTCATTTTTGTCATTTTTGTCATTTTTGTCATTTTTGTCATTTTTGTCATTTTTGTCATTTTTGTCATTTTTGTCATTTTTGTCATTTTTGTCATTTTTGTCATTTTTGTCATTTTTGTCATTTTTGTCATTTTTGTCATTTTTGTCATTTTTGTCATTTTTGTCATTTTTGTCATTTTTGTCATTTTTTTGTCATTTTTGTCATTTTTGTCATTTTTGTCATTTTTTGTCATTTTTGTCATTTTTGTCATTTTTGTCATTTTTGTCATTTTTGTCATTTTTGTCCATTTTTGTCATTTTTGTCATTTTTTGTCATTTTTTTGTCATTTTGTCATTTTTGTCATTTTTGTCATTTTTGTCATTTTTGTCATTTTTGTCATTTTTGTCATTTTTGTCATTTTTTGTCATTTTTGTCATTTTTGTCATTTTTGTCATTTTTGTCATTTTTGTCATTTTTGTCATTTTTGTCATTTTTGTCATTTTTGTCATTTTTGTCATTTTTGTCATTTTTGTCATTTTTGTCATTTTTGTCATTTTTGTCATTTTTGTCATTTTTGTCATTTTGTCATTTTTTGTCATTTTTGTCATTTTTGTCATTTTTGTCATTTTTGTCATTTTGTCATTTTTGTCATTTTGTCATTTTTGTCATTTTTGTCATTTTTGTATTTTTGTCATTTTGTCATTTTTGTCATTTTGTCATTTTTGTCATTTTTGTCATTTTTGTCATTTTTGTCAATTTTTGTCATTTTTGTCATTTTTGTCATTTTTGTCATTTTTGTCATTTTTGTCATTTTTGTCATTTTTGTTCATTTTTGTCATTTTTGTCATTTTTGTCATTTTTTTCAATTTTTGTCATTTTTGTCATTTTTTTGAATTTTGTCATTTTGTTATTTTTGTCAATTTTGTCATTTTTGTCATTTTTGTCATTTTTGTCATTTTTGTCATTTTTGTCATTTTTGTCATTTTTGTCATTTTTGTCATTTTGTCATTTTTGTCATTTTTGTCATTTTGTGTCATTTTTTGTCATTTTTGTCATTTTTGTCATTTTTGTCATTTTTGTCATTTTTGTCATTTTTTGTCATTTTTGTCATTTTTGTCATTTTTGTCATTTTGTCATTTTTGTCATTTTTGTCATTTTTGTCATTTTTTTCATTTTTGTCATTTTTGTCATTTTTTGTCATTTTTGTCATTTTTGTATTTTTGTCATTTTTGTCATTTTTGTCATTTTTGTCATTTTTGTCATTTTTGTCATTTTTGTCATTTTTGTCATTTTTGTCATTTTTGTCATTTTTGTCATTTTTGTCATTTTGTCATTTTTGTCATTTTTGTCATTTTTGTCATTTTTGTCATTTTTGTCATTTTTGTCATTTTTGTCATTTTGTCATTTTTGTCATTTTTGTCATTTTTGTCATTTTTGTCATTTTTGTCATTTTTGTCATTTTTGTCATTTTTGTCATTTTTGTCATTTTTGTCATTTTTGTCATTTTTGTCATTTTTGTCATTTTTTGTCATTTTTGTCATTTTTTGTCATTTTTGTCATTTTTGTCATTTTTGTCATTTTTGTCATTTTGTCATTTTTTTTAAATTTTTGTCATTTTTGTCATTTTTTTGAATTTTGTCATTTTTGTTATTTTTGTCAATTTTGTCATTTTTGTCATTTTTGTCATTTTTGTCATTTTTGTCATTTTTGTCATTTTTGTCATTTTTGTCATTTTTGTCATTTTTATCATTTTTTATCATTTTTGTCATTTTTGTCATTTTTGTCATTTTTGTCATTTTTGTCATTTTTGTCATTTTTGTCATTTTTGTCATTTTTTGTCATTTTTGTCATTTTTGTCATTTTTGTCATTTTTGTCATTTTTGTCATTTTTGTCATTTTTGTCATTTTTGTCATTTTTGTCATTTTTGTCATTTTTGTCATTTTTGTCATTTTTGTCATTTTTGTCATTTTTGTCATTTTTGTCATTTTTGTCATTTTTGTCATTTTTGTCATTTTTGTCATTTTTGTCATTTTTGTCATTTTTGTCATTTTTGTCATTTTTGTCATTTTTGTCATTTTTGTCATTTTTGTCATTTTTGTCATTTTTTGTCATTTTTGTCATTTTTGTAATTTTTGTCATTTTTTTAAATTTTTGTCATTTTTGTCATTTTTTTGAATTTTGTCATTTTTGTTATTTTTGTCAATTTTGTCATTTTTGTCATTTTTGTCATTTTTGTCATTTTTGTCATTTTTGTCATTTTTGTCATTTTTGTCATTTTTTTAAATTTTTGTCATTTTTGTCATTTTTTTGAATTTTGTCATTTTTGTTATTTTTGTCAATTTTGTCATTTTTGTCATTTTTGTCATTTTTGTCATTTTTGTCATTTTTGTCATTTTTGTCATTTTTGTCATTTTTGTCATTTTTTGTCATTTTTGTCATTTTTGTCATTTTTGTCATTTTTGTCATTTTTGTCATTTTTGTCATTTTTGTCATTTTGGTCATTTTGGTCATTTTTGTCATTTTTGTAATATTTGTCATTTTTGTCATTTTTGTCAGTTTTGTTATTTTTGTCATTTTTGTCATTTTTGTCATTTACGTCATTTTTGTAATTTTTTCCATTTTTGTCGTTTTTGTCATTTTTGTCATTTTAGTCATTTTTGTCATTTTTGTCATTTTTGTCATTTTTATCATTTTTGTCATTTTTGTCATTTTTTGTCATTTTTGTCATTTTTGTCATTTTTGTCATTTTTGTCATTTTTGTCATTTTTGTCATTTTTGTCATTTTTGTCATTTTTGTCATTTTTGTCATTTTTGTCATTTTTGTCCATTTTTGTCATTTTTGTCATTTTTGTCATTTTTGTCATTTTTGTCATTTTTGTTATTTTTGTCATTTTTGTCATTTTTGTCATTTTTGTCATTTTTGTCATTTTTTTCATTTTTGTCATTTTTGTCATTTTTGTCATTTTTGTCATTTTTGTCATTTTTGTCATTTTTGTCATTTTTGTGAATTTTTGTCATTTTTGTCATTTTTGTCATTTTTGTCATTTTTGTCATTTTTGTCATTTTTGTCATTTTGTCATTTTTGTCATTTTTGTCATTTTTGTCATTTTTGTCATTTTGTCATTTTTGTCATTTTTGTCATTTTTGTCATTTTTTTCAAATTTTTGTCATTTTGTCATTTTTTTGAATTTTGTCATTTTTGTTATTTTTGTCAATTTTGTCAATTTTGTCAATTTTGTCATTTTTGTCATTTTTGTCATTTTTTGTCATTTTTGTCATTTTTGTCATTTTTGTCATTTTGTCATTTTTGTCATTTTTGTCATTTTTGTCATTTTTGTCATTTTTGTCATTTTTGTCATTTTGTCATTTGGTCATTTTGGTCATTTTTGTCATTTTTGTAATATTTGTCATTTTTGTCATTTTTGTCAGTTTTGTCAATTTTTGTCATTTTTGTCATTTTTTGTCATTTTTGTCATTTTTGTCATTTATGTCATTTTTGTAATTTTTTTCCATTTTTGTCGTTTTTGTCATTTTTGTCATTTTTGTCATTTTTGTCATTTTTGTCATTTTTGTCATTTTTATCATTTTTGTCATTTTTGTCATTTTTGTCATTTTTGTCATTTTTGTCATTATTGTCATTTTTGTCATTTTTGTCATTTTTGTCATTTTTGTCATTTTTGTCATTTTTGTCATTTTGTCATTTTTGTCATTTTTGTCATTTTTGTCATTTTTGTCATTTTTGTCATTTTTGTCATTTTTGTCATTTTTGTCATTTTTGTCATTTTTGTCATTTTTGTCATTTTTGTCATTTTTGTCATTTTTGTCATTTTTGTCATTTTTGTCATTTTTGTCATTTTTGTCATTTTTGTCATTTTTGTCATTTTTGTCATTTTTGTCATTTTTGTCATTTTTGTCATTTTTGTCATTTTGTCATTTTTGTCATTTTTTGTCATTTTTGTCATTTTTGTCATTTTTGTCATTTTTGTCATTTTTGTCATTTTTGTCATTTTTGTCATTTTTGTCATTTTTGTCATTTTTGTCATTTTTGTCATTTTTGTCATTTTTTGTCATTTATGTCATTTTTGTCATTTTTGTCATTTTTGTCATTTTTGTCATTTTTGTCATTTTTGTCATTTTTGTCATTTTTGTCATTTTTGTCATTTTTGTCATTTTTGTCATTTTGTCATTTTTGTCATTTTTGTCATTTTTGTCATTTTTGTCATTTTTGTCATTTTTGTCATTTTTGTCATTTTTGTCATTTTTGTCATTTTTGTCATTTTTGTCATTTTTGTCATTTTTGTCATTTTTGTCATTTTTGTCATTTTTGTCATTTTTGTCATTTTTGTCATTTTTGTCATTTTTTGTCATTTTTGTCATTTTTGTCATTTTTGTCATTTTTGTCATTTTTGTCATTTTGTCATTTTTGTCATTTTTGTCTTTTTGTCATTTTTGTCATTTTTGTCATTTTTGTCATTTTTGTCATTTTTGTCATTTTTGTCATTTTTGTCATTTTTGTCATTTTTGTCATTTTTGTCATTTTTGTCATTTTTGTCATTTTTGTCATTTTTGTCATTTTTGTCATTTTTGTCATTTTTGTCATTTTTGTCATTTTTTTGAATTTTGTCATTTTTGTTATTTATGTTATTTTTGTCAATTTTGTCATTTTTGTCATTTTTGTCATTTTTGTCATTTTTGTCATTTTTATCATTTTTGTCATTTTTGTCATTTTTGTCATTTTTGTCATTTTTGTCATTTTTGTCATTTTTGTCATTTTTGTCATTTTTGTCATTTTTGTCATTTTTGTCATTTTTGTCATTTTTGTCATTTTTGTCATTTTTGTCATTTTTGTCATTTTTGTCATTTTTGTCATTTTTGTCATTTTTGTCATTTTTGTCAGTTTTGTCATTTTGGTCATTTTTGTCATTTTTATCATTTTTGTCATTTTTGTCATTTCTGTCATTTTTGTCATTTTTGTCATTTTTGTCATTTTTGTCATTTTTGTCATTTTTGTCATTTTTGTCATTTTTGTCATTTTTGTCATTTTTGTCATTTTTGTCATTTTTGTCATTTTTGTCATTTTTGTCATTTTTGTCATTTTTGTCATTTTTGTCATTTTTGTCATTTTTGTCATTTTGTCATTTTTGTCATTTTTGTCATTTTTGTCATATTGTTATTTTTGTCATTTTTGTCATTTTTGTCATTTTTGTCATTTTTGTCATTTTTGTCATTTTTGTCATTTTTGTCATTTTTGTCATTTTTGTCATTTTTGTCATTTTTGTCATTTTTGTCATTTTTGTCATTTTTGTCATTTTTGTCATTTTTTGTCATTTTTTGTCATTTTTGTCATTTTTGTCATTTTTGTCATTTTTGTCATTTTTGTCATTTTTGTCATTTTTGTCATTTTTGTCATTTTTGTCATTTTTGTCATTTTTGTCATTTTTGTCATTTTTGTCATTTTTGTCATTTTTTGTCATTTTTGTCATTTTTGTCATTTTTGTCATTTTTGTCATTTTGTCATTTATGTCATTTTTGTCATTTTGTCATTTTTGTCATTTTTGTCATTTTTGTCCATTTTTGTCATTTTTGTCATTTTTGTCATTTTTGTCATTTTTGTCATTTTTGTCATTTTTGTCATTTTTGTCATTTTTGTCATTTTTGTCATTTTTGTCATTTTTTGTCATTTTTGTCATTTTTGTCATTTTTGTCATTTTTGTCATTTTTGTCATTTTTGTCATTTTTGTCATTTTGTCATTTTTGTCATTTTTGTCATTTTTGTCATTTTTGTCATTTTTGTCATTTTTGTCATTTTTGTCATTTTTGTCATTTTTGTCATTTTTGTCATTTTTGTCATTTTTGTCATTTTTGTCATTTTTGTCATTTTTGTCATTTTTGTCATTTTTGTCATTTTTGTCATTTTTGTCATTTTTGTCATTTTTGTCATTTTTGTCATTTTTGTCATTTTTGTCATTTTTGTCATTTTTGTCATTTTTGTCATTTTTGTCATTTTTGTCATTTTTGTCATTTTTGTCATTTTTGTCATTTTTGTCATTTTTGTCATTTTTGTCATTTTTGTCATTTTTGTCATTTTTGTCATTTTTGTCATTTTTGTCATTTTTGTCATTTTTGTCATTTTTGTCATTTTTGTCATTTTTGTCATTTTGTCATTTTGTCATTTTTGTCATTTTTGTCATTTTTTGTCATTTTTGTCATTTTTTTTAATTTTTTGTCATTTTTGTCATTTTTTTGAATTTTGTCATTTTTGTTATTTTTGTCAATTTTGTCATTTTTGTCATTTTGTCATTTTGTCATTTTTGTCATTTTTGTCATTTTTGTCATTTTTGTCATTTTTGTCATTTTTGTCATTTTTGTCATTTTTGTCATTTTTGTCATTTTTGTCATTTTTGTCATTTTTGTCATTTTTGTCATTTTTGTCATTTTTGTCATTTTTGTCATTTTTGTCATATTTGTCATTTTTGTCATTTTTGTCATTTTTGTCATTTTTGTCATTTTGTCATTTTTGTCATTTTTGTCATTTTTGTCATTTTTGTCATTTTTGTCATTTTTGTCATTTTTTTCATTTTTGTCATTTTTGTCATTTTTGTCATTTTTGTCATTTTTGTCATTTTTGTCATTTTTGTCATTTTTGTCATTTTTGTCATTTTTGTCATTTTTGTAATTTTTGTCATTTTTGTCATTTTTTGTCATTTTTGTCATTTTTGTCATTTTTGTCATTTTTGTCATTTTTGTCATTTTTGTCATTTTTTTAATTTTTGTCATTTTTGTCATTTTTTGAATTTTGTCATTTTTGTTATTTTTGTCAATTTTGTCATTTTTTGTCATTTTTGTCATTTTTGTCATTTTTGTCATTTTTGTCATTTTTGTCATTTTTTGTCATTTTTGTCATTTTTGTCATTTTTGTCATTTTTGTCATTTTTGTCATTTTTGTCATTTTTGTCATTTTTGTCATTTTTGTCATTTTTGTCATTTTTGTCATTTTTGTCATTTTTGTCATTTTTGTCATTTTTGTCATTTTTGTCATTTTTGTCATTTTTGTCATTTTTGTCATTTTTGTCATTTTTGTCATTTTTGTCATTTTTTGTCATTTTTGTCATTTTTGTCATTTTTGTCATTTTAGTCATTTTTGTCATATTTGTCATTTTTGTCATTTTTGTCATTTTTGTCATTTTTGTCATTTTGTCATTTTTGTCATTTTTGTCATTTTTGTCATTTTTGTCATTTTTGTCATTTTTGTCATTTTTGTCATTTTTGTCATTTTTGTCATTTTTGTCATTTTTGTCATTTTTGTCATTTTGTCATTTTTGTCATTTTTCATTTTGTCATTTTTGTCATTTTTGTCATTTTTGTCATTTTTGTCATTTTTGTCATTTTTGTCATTTTTGTCATTTTTGTCATTTTTGTCATTTTTTGTCATTTTTGTCATTTTTGTCATTTTTGTCATTTTTGTCATTTTTGTCATTTTTGTCATTTTTGTCATTTTTGTCATTTTTGTCATTTTGTCATTTTTTGTCATTTTTGTCATTTTTGTCATTTTTGTCATTTTTGTCATTTTTGTCATTTTTGTCATTTTTGTCATTTTTTGTCATTTTTGTCATTTTTGTCATTTTGTCATTTTTGTCATTTTTGTCATTTTGTCATTTTTGTCATTTTTGTCATTTTTGTCATTTTTGTCATTTTTGTCATTTTTGTCATTTTTGTCATTTTTGTCATTTTTGTCATTTTTGTCATTTTTGTCATTTTTGTCATTTTTTGTCATTTTTGTCATTTTTTTAAATTTTTGTCATTTTTGTCATTTTTTTGAATTTTGTCATTTTTGTTATTTTTGTCAATTTTGTCATTTTTGTCATTTTGTCATTTTTGTCATTTTTGTCATTTTTGTCATTTTTTGTCATTTTTGTCATTTTTGTCATTTTTGTCATTTTTGTCATTTTTGTCATTTTTGTCATTTTTGTCATTTTTGTCATTTTTTGTCATTTTTGTCATTTTTGTCATTTTTGTCATTTTTGTCATTTTTGTCATTTTTGTCATTTTTGTCATTTTTGTCATTTTTGTCATTTTGTCATTTTTGTCATTTTGTCATTTTTGTCATTTTTGTCATTTTTGTCATTTTGTCATTTTTGTCATTTTAGTAATTTTTGTCATTTTTGTCATTTTTGTCATTTTTGTCATTTTTGTCATTTTTGTCATTTTTGTCATTTTTGTCATTTTTGTCATTTTTGTCATTTTTTGTCATTTTTGTCATTTTTGTCATTTTTGTCATTTTTGTCATTTTGTCATTTTTGTCATTTTTGTCATTTTTGTCATTTTTGTCATTTTTGTCATTTTTGTCATTTTTGTCATTTTTGTCATTTTGTCATTTTTGTCATTTTTTTAATTTTTTGTCATTTTTGTCATTTTTGTCATTTTTGTCATTTTTGTCATTTTTTTAAATTTTTGTCATTTTTGTCATTTTTTTGAATTTTGTCATTTTTGTTATTTTTGTCAATTTTGTCATTTTTGTCATTTTTGTCATTTTTGTCATTTTTGTCATTTTTGTCATTTTTGTCATTTTTGTCATTTTTGTCATTTTTGTCATTTTTGTCATTTTTGTCATTTTTGTCATTTTTGTCATTTTTGTCATTTTTGTCATTTTTGTCATTTTTGTCATTTTTGTCATTTTTGTCATTTTTGTCATTTTTGTCATTTTTGTCATTTTTTTCATTTTTGTCATTTTTGTCATTTTTGTCATTTTTGTCATTTTTGTCATTTTTGTCATTTTTGTCATTTTTGTCATTTTTGTCATTTTTGTCATTTTTGTCATTTTTTGTCATTTTTGTCATTTTTGTCATTTTTTTTTATTTTTGTCATTTTTGTCATTTTTTTGAATTTTGTCATTTTTGTTATTTTTGTCAATTTTGTCATTTTTGTCATTTTTGTCATTTTTGTCATTTTTGTCATTTTTGTCATTTTTGTCATTTTTGTCATTTTTGTCATTTTGGTCATTTTGGTCATTTTTGTCATTTTTGTAATATTTGTCATTTTTGTCATTTTTGTCATTTTTGTCATTTTTGTCATTTATGTCATTTTTGTAATTTTTTCCATTTTTGTCGTTTTTGTCATTTTTGTCATTTTAGTCATTTTTGTCATTTTTGTCATTTTTATCATTTTTGTCATTTTTGTCATTTTTGTCATTTTTGTCATTTTTGTCATTTTTGTCATTTTTGTCATTTTTGTCATTTTTGTCATTTTTGTCATTTTTGTCATTTTTGTCATTTTTGTCATTTTTGTCATTTTTGTCATTTTTGTCATTTTTGTCATTTTTGTCATTTTTGTCATTTTTTTCATTTTTGTCATTTTTGTCATTTTTGTCATTTTTGTCATTTTTGTCATTTTTGTCATTTTTGTCATTTTTGTCATTTTTGTCATTTTTGTAATTTTTGTCATTTTTGTCATTTTTGTCATTTTTGTCATTTTTGTCATTTTTGTCATTTTTGTCATTTTTGTCATTTTTGTCATTTTTGTCATTTTTGTCATTTTTGTCATTTTTGTCATTTTTGTCATTTTTGTCATTTTTGTCATTTTTGTCATTTTTGTCATTTTTGTCATTTTTGTCATTTTTGTCATTTTTGTCATTTTTGTCATTTTTGTCATTTTTGTCATTTTTGTCATTTTTG
Source organism: Uranotaenia lowii (assembly GCF_029784155.1). NCBI lineage: Eukaryota > Metazoa > Arthropoda > Insecta > Diptera > Culicidae > Uranotaenia > Uranotaenia lowii. Next base: position 251,787,266 of record NC_073692.1, read on the forward strand.
TCATTTTTGTCATTTTTGTCATTTTTGTCATTTTTGTCATTTTTGTCATTTTTGTCATTTTTGTCATTTTTGTCATTTTTGTCATTTTTGTCATTTTTGTCATTTTTGTCATTTTTGTCATTTTTGTCATTTTTTTTAATTTTTGTCATTTTTGTCATTTTTTTGAATTTTGTCATTTTTGTTATTTTTGTCAATTTTGTCATTTTTGTCATTTTTGTCATTTTTGTCATTTTTGTCATTTTTGTCATTTTTGTCATTTTTGTCATTTTTGTCATTTTTGTCATTTTGGTCATTTTGGTCATTTTTGTCATTTTTGTAATATTTGTCATTTTTGTCATTTTTGTCAGTTTTGTCATTTTTGTCATTTTTGTCATTTTTGTCATTTATGTCATTTTTGTAATTTTTTCCATTTTTGTCGTTTTTGTCATTTTTGTCATTTTAGTCATTTTTGTCATTTTTGTCATTTTTGTCATTTTTGTCATTTTTGTCATTTTTGCCATTTTTGTCATTTTTGTCATTTTTGTCATTTTTGTCATTTTTGTCATTTTTGTCATTTTTGTCATTTTTGTCATTTTTGTCATTTTTGTCATTTTTGTCATTTTTGTCATTTTTTTCATTTTTGTCATTTTTGTCATTTTTGTCATTTTTGTCATTTTTGTCATTTTTGTCATTTTTGTCATTTTTGTCATTTTTGTAATTTTTGTCATTTTTGTCATTTCTGTCATTTTTGTCATTTTTGTCATTTTTGTCATTTTTGTCATTTTTGTCATTTTTGTCATTTTTGTCATTTTTGTCATTTTTGTCATTTTTGTCATTTTTGTCATTTTTGTCATTTTTGTCATTTTTGTCATTTTTGTCATTTTTGTCATTTTTGTCATTTTTGTCATTTTTGTCATTTTTGTCATTTTTGTCATTTTTGTCATTTTTGTCATTTTTGTCATTTTTGTCATTTTTTTAAATTTTTGTCATTTTTGTCATTTTTTTGAATTTTGTCATTTTTGTTATTTTTGTCAATTTTGTCATTTTTGTCATTTTTGTCATTTTTGTCATTTTTGTCATTTTTGTCATTTTTGTCATTTTTGTCATTTTTGTCATTTTTGTCATTTTTGTCATTTTTGTCATTTTTGTCATTTTTGTCATTTTTGTCATTTTGGTCATTTTGGTCATTTATGTCATTTTTGTAATATTTGTCATTTTTGTCATTTTTGTCAGTTTTGTCATTTTTGTCATTTTTGTCATTTTTGTCATTTTTGTCATTTTTGTAATTTTTTCCATTTTTGTCGTTTTTGTCATTTTTGTCATTTTAGTCATTTTTGTCATTTTTGTCATTTTTGTCATTTTTGTCATTTTTATCATTTTTGTCATTTTTGTCATTTTTGTCATTTTTGTCATTTTTGTCATTTTTGTCATTTTTGTCATTTTTGTCATTTTTGTCATTTTTGTCATTTTTGTCATTTTTGTCATTTTTGTCATTTTTGTCATTTTTGTCATTTTTGTCATTTTTGTCATTTTTGTCATTTTTGTCATTTTTGTCATTTTTGTCATTTTTGTCATTTTTGTCATTTTTGTCATTTTTGTCATTTTTGTCATTTTTGTCATTTTTGTCATTTTTGTCATTTTTGTCATTTTTGTCATTTTTGTCATTTTTGTCATTTTTGTCATTTTTGTCATTTTTGTCATTTTTGTCATTTTTGTCATTTTTGTCATTTTTGTCATTTTTGTCATTTTTGTCATTTTTGTCATTTTTGTCATTTTTGTCATTTTTGTCATTTTTGTCATTTTTGTCATTTTTGTCATTTTTGTCATTTTTGTCATTTTTGTCATTTTTGTCATTTTTGTCATTTTTGTCATTTTTGTCATTTTTGTCATTTTTGTCATTTTTGTCATTTTTGTCATTTTTGTCATTTTTGTCATTTTTGTCATTTTTGTCATTTTTGTCATTTTTGTCATTTTTGTCATTTTTGTCATTTTTGTCATTTTTGTCATTTTTGTCATTTTTGTCATTTTTGTCATTTTTGTCATTTTTGTCATTTTTGTCATTTTTGTCATTTTTGTCATTTTTGTCATTTTTGTCATTTTTGTCATTTTTGTCATTTTTGTCATTTTTGTCATTTTTGTCATTTTTGTCATTTTTGTCATTTTTGTCATTTTTGTCATTTTTGTCATTTTTGTCATTTTTGTCATTTTTGTCATTTTTGTCATTTTTGTCATTTTTGTCATTTTTGTCATTTTTGTCATTTTTGTCATTTTTGTCATTTTTTTGAATTTTGTCATTTTTGTTATTTTTGTTATTTTTGTCAATTTTGTCATTTTTGTCATTTTTGTCATTTTTGTCATTTTTATCATTTTTGTCATTTTTGTCATTTTTGTCATTTTTGTCATTTTTGTCATTTTTGTCAGTTTTGTCATTTTGGTCATTTTTGTCATTTTTGTCATTTTTGTCATTTTTGTCATTTCTGTCATTTTTTGTCATTTTTGTCATTTTTGTCATTTTTGTCATTTTTGTCATTTTTGTCATTTTTGTCATTTTTGTCATTTTTGTCATTTTTGTCATTTTTGTCATTTTTGTCATTTTTGTCATTTTTGTCATTTTTGTCATTTTTGTCATTTTTGTCATTTTTGTCATTTTTGTCATTTTTGTCATTTTTGTCATTTTTGTCATTATTGTCATTTTTGTCATTTTTGTCATTTTTGTCATTTTTGTCATTTTTGTCATTTTTGTCATTTTTGTCATTTTTGTCATTTTTGTCATTTTTGTCATTTTTGTCATTTTTGTCATTTTTGTCATTTTTGTCATTATTGTCATTTTTGTCATTTTTGTCATTTTTGTTATTTTTGTCATTTTTGTCATTTTTGTCATTTTTGTCATTTTTGTCATTTTTGTCATTTTTGTCATTTTTGTCATTTTTGTCATTTTTGTCATTTTTGTCATTTTTGTCATTTTTGTCATTTTTGTCATTTTTGTCATTTTTGTCATTTTTGTCATTTTTGTCATTTTTGTCATTTTTGTCATTTTTGTCATTTTTGTCATTTTTGTCATTTTTGTCATTTTTGTCATTTTTGTCATTTTTGTCATTTTTGTCATTTTTGTCATTTTTGTCATTTTTGTCATTTTTGTCATTTTTGTCATTTTTGTCATTTTTGTCATTTTTGTCATTTTTGTCATTTTTGTCATTTTTGTCATTTTTGTCATTTTTGTCATTTTTGTCATTTTTGTCATTTTTGTCATTTTTGTCATTTTTGTCATTTTTGTCATTTTTGTCATTTTTGTCATTTTTGTCATTTTTGTCATTTTTGTCATTTTTGTCATTTTTGTCATTTTTGTCATTTTTTTTAATTTTTGTCATTTTTGTCATTTTTTTTGAATTTTGTCATTTTTGTTATTTTTGTCAATTTTGTCATTTTTGTCAATTTTGTCATTTTTGTCATTTTTGTCATTTTGGTCATTTTTGTAATATTTGTCATTTTTGTCATTTTTGTCATTTTTGTCATTTTTGTCATTTTTGTCATTTTTGTCATTTTTGTCATTTTTGTCATTTTTGTCATTTTTGTCATTTTTGTCATTTTTGTCATTTTTGTCATTTTTGTCATTTTTGTCATTTTTGTTAGTTTTGTCATTTTTGTCATTTTTGTCATTTTTGTCATTTTTGTCATTTTTGTCATTTTTGTCATTTTTGTCATTTTTGTCATTTTTGTCATTTTTGTCATTTTTGTCATTTTTGTCATTTTTGTCATTTTTGTCATTTTTGTCATTTTTGTCATTTTTGTCATTTTTGTCATTTTTGTCATTTTTGTCATTTTTGTCATTTTTGTCATTTTTGTCATTTTTGTCATTTTTGTCATTTTTGTCATTTTTGTCATTTTTGTCATTTTTGTCATTTTTGTCATTTTTGTCATTTTTGTCATTTTTGTCATTTTTGTCATTTTTGTCATTTTTGTCATTTTTGTCATTTTTGTCATTTTTGTCATTTTTGTCATTTTTGTCATTTTTGTCATTTTTGTCATTTTTGTCATTTTTGTCATTTTTGTCATTTTTGTCATTTTTGTCATTTTTGTCATTTTTGTCATTTTTGTCATTTTTGTCATTTTTGTCATTTTTGTCATTTTTGTCATTTTTGTCATTTTTGTCATTTTTGTCATTTTTGTCATTTTTGTCATTTTTGTCATTTTTGTCATTTTTGTCATTTTTGTCATTTTTGTCATTTTTGTCATTTTTGTCATTTTTGTCATTTTTGTCATTTTTGTCATTTTTGTCTTTTTTATCATTTTTGTCATTTTTGTAATATTTGTCATTTTTGTCATTTTTGTCATTTTTGTCATTTTTGTCATTTATGTCATTTTTGTCATTTTTGTCATTTCTTTCATTTTTGTCATTTTTGTCATTTTTGTCATTTTTGTCATTTTTGTCATTTTTGTCATTTTTGTCATTTTTGTCATTTTTGTCATTTTTGTCATTTTTGTCATTTTTGTCATGTTTGTCATTTTTGTCATTTTTGTCATTTTTGTCATTTTTGTCATTTTTGTCATTTTTGTCATTTTTGTCATTTTTGTCATTTTTGTCATTTTTGTCATTTTTGTCATTTTTGTCATTTTTGTCATTTTTGTCATTTTTGTCATTTTTGTCATTTTTGTCATTTTTGTCATTTTTGTCATTTTTGTCATTTTTGTCATTTTTGTTATTTTTGTCATTTTTGTTATTTTTGTCATTTTTGTCATTTTTGTCATTTTTGTCATTTTTGTCATTTTTGTCATTTTTGTCATTTTTGTCATTTTTGTCATTTTTGTCATTTTTGTCATTTTTGTCATTTTTGTCATTTTTGTCATTTTTATCATTTTTGTCATTTTTGTCATTTTTGTCATTTTTGTCATTTTTGTCATTTTTGTCATTTTTGTCATTTTTGTCATTTCTGTCATTTTTGTCATTTTTGTCATTTTTGTCATTTTTGTCATTTTTGTCATTTTTGTCATTTCTGTCATTTTTGTCATTTTTGTCATTTTTGTCATTTTTGTAATTTTTGTCATTTTTGTCATTTTTGTCATTTTTGTCATTTTTGTCATTTTTGTCATTTTTGTCATTTTTGTCATTTTTGTCATTTTTGTCATTTTTGTCATTTTTGTCATTTTTGTCATTTTTGTCATTTTTGTCATTTTTGTCATTTTTGTCATTTATGTCATTTTTGTCATTTTTGTCATTTTTGTCATTTTTGTCATTTTTGTCATTTTTGTCATTTTTGTCATTTTTGTCATTTTTGTCATTTTTGTCATTTTTGTCATTTTTGTCATTTTTGTCATTTTTGTCATTTTTGTCATTTTTGTCATTTTTGTCATTTTTGTCATTTTTGTCATTTTTGTCATTTTTGTCATTTTTGTCATTTCTGTCATTTTTGTCATTTTTGTCATTTTTGTCATTTTTGTCATTTTTGTCATTTTTGTCATTTTTGTCATTTTTGTCTTTGTCATTTTTGTCATTTTTGTCATTTTTGTCATTTTTGTCATTTTTGTCATTTTTGTCATTTTTGTCATTTTTGTCATTTTTGTCATTTTTGTCATTTTTGTCATTTTTGTCATTTTTGTCATTTTTGTCATTTTTGTCATTTTTGTCATTTTTGTCATTTTTGTCATTTTTGTCATTTTTGTCATTTTTGTCATTTTTGTCATTTTTGTCATTTTTGTCATTTTTGTCATTTTTGTCATTTTTGTCTTTTTGTCATTTTTGTCATTTTTGTCATTTTTGTCATTTTTGTCATTTTTGTCATTTTTTGTCATTTTTGTAATTTTTGTAATTTTTGTAATTTTTGTCATTTTTGTCATTTTTGTCATTTTTGTCATTTTTGTCATTTTTGTCATTTTTGTCATTTTTGTCATTTTTGTCATTTTTGTCATTTTTGTCATTTTTGTCATTTTTGTCATTTTTGTCATTTTTGTCATTTTTGTCATTTTTGTCATTTTTGTCATTTTTGTCATTTTTGTCATTTTTGTAATTTTTGTCATTTTTGTCATTTTTGTCATTTTTGTCATTTTTGTCATTTTTGTCATTTTTGTCATTTTTGTCATTTTTGTCATTTTTGTCATTTTTGTCATTTTTGTCATTTTTGTCATTTTTGTCATTTTTGTCATTTTTGTCATTTTTGTCATTTTTGTCATTTTTGTCATTTTTGTCATTTTTGTCATTTTTGTCATTTTTGTCATTTTTGTCATTTTTGTCATTTTTGTCATTTTTGTCATTTTTGTCATTTTTGTCATTTTTGTCATTTTTGTCATTTTTGTCATTTTTGTCATTTTTGTCATTTTTGTCATTTTTGTCATTTTTGTCATTTTTGTCATTTTTGTCATTTTTGTCATTTTTGTCATTTTTGTCATTTTTGTCATTTTTGTCATTTTTGTCATTTTTGTCATTTTTGTCATTTTTGTCATTTTTGTCATTTTTGTCATTTTTGTCATTTTTGTCATTTTTGTCATTTTTGTCATTTTTGTCATTTTAGTCATTTTTGTCATTTTTGTCATTTTTGTCATTTTTGTCATTTTTGTCATTTTTGTCATTTTTGTCATTTTTGTCATTTTTGTCTTCTTGTCATTTTTGTCAATTTTTTTTTAATTTTGTCATTTCTGCCATTTTTGTCATTTTTGTATTTTTTGTAATTTTTGTCATTTTTGTCATTTTTGTAATTTTTTTTTGTCACTTTTGTCATTTTTTGTCATTTTTCTCAGTTTTTGGCAGATTGATTAGCCCTGACGAAAATATTTTTTCTCGACGAATGCATAGTCTATGCAGTATAAAGTTAAGTTCTCGAGTCGAGATCATAGTAGCTTGGATTCATTGTGTTCGATTTTTAATTCTTCTTTACAGTTGACAGATTTGTCTGCTAACCGTTTTGAAGTGAGCAATAATGGATTTCGAAAAGGGATATTTCAATCCCAAAACCGGAGAGAATCATGGCATTTTCGGATACAAATACTTAAAATTTCATCGTATGAGAGATTGTAAATGGGCCGCTGGCGATAAAATGATACAGTATGTCGGAATGCGGAAAATCTACGGTAGGTAATAAGTTTGTAACTAACCGCAATGTGACCTTTTAACCATCTTGGAATTAATATGAAAGGTTTCTTTTGTCTGTTTATATTTTTAATACCATGATTTCTAAAGAAATATTAATATTTTATCTCCTTTACAGAACGCAGCAGGAAGCTCGAAACTCTTAGAACTATTATGAAGAGGAAAAGTAAGCAAGCTCATGCTCGGGATGTGAAAAAATCATTGAAAGATGATATAGGGTACTTGCATACTGCAACTGTTGGAGATCATCAATTGGTTAAAAATATTTTCCAAAATCATCGAGATGTACAGAGAGCATATCATCCATTATTGATAGAGGTAAGTTAGACTACTGGAACACCTACTTCTATTGACTTTTTGGCATTCAAAACACAAATGAATGCATTTATCTATAGGCCAAATAGAAATAATAGCGTGAAAAAGCAACGAGCGAACAACCTTCAATTCCCATCACTCTATAACCTACAGGCAATATTGAATGCATAATATTTCGCAACGTTTATTTTCATTCGTGTCGTCCTTCTTGCTATCAATAGTGAGAGACTAGAGTTAATCACGGTTTAGTTTCTTCTCAATTCTCAAGAGATAGGAATCTTACCTGAATGTTTCTGTTTGCTAAACATCTGTAAAGTCTATCATCCCATTATATTTATTGCCTTACAGTACCAAGGGCTATCCAACTGTCTGATGAGCTTTTAGCATTTGAAGTCAAGGTGTTCTTTTTTTATTACAGAAAATTGTCGAGAAAATTGACCAGAGAACTTTTGCCAAACGGAAAAACCTAGACCAATTGGTGAACAAACTTGAAGCACTGAGCAGTGCCTACGAAAATGAAGTGGTAGGTATTGAAAAAGTTACGAGGTTCAAGAGTCAAACGATTTTCCTGTATTCAAATCGTTGTTATGGATTACCCATAGAAATTAATTGATCGTGCTCATCTATTTCACGATTCTAATTCTTCTCAACTGACCGTTTATGCCTTCTCTGGTGCTGCTGCCTGGTGTCAATCAGATCAAGGTTGCAGAATTGCAGGACAGAACAAAATTCACAGACCCTCAAGAACTCTACGAAGAGATCGAGGCAAAGCGCTATGAACTTGAATTGAGACATTGTGCCACACGTGTCCGCACTACGGATGCTGTAAATCGAGCTTACTATAAGATTCTTAACACAATGCTGAAGGTAGGTTTTATTTTTCTAATGCCAGTTTTCCATTGCCTAATCTATCGAGCAGCTAGCTAGCTTGCAGCCGATGACCAAACTGCTGTGTTTTTTCACTTATAAAAGGAAAAAATACTGAAACAGCATTCATTTTTATAAGATTTAGAACCATCAATATTGTATTTTGATCAAATCGACAAATCACTGAAAGATACGATAATTACCTTTATTCCGGTATATCTCGATTGAAAGCCTCTGTTAATTTATTCTACAATTTTAAAAATAATTGAAATCTGACTATCCTAATTTATCAAATTTCCAAATCAAGAATATGATTTATCTGCCTGTTTTTTATTTCATTTGCAGGATTCAATGTACTATGACCCGGTTCTCAATGCTTTACAAGAAGATCTCGAAGAACAAAAGCGTTTTATTTTAAAAGCTATAGGAAAAGGTAGACCATCGATGAAGAACGTTAAAAGTTTACGTTTGGAATTTCAGGTAAGCAGCTGTCAGGTGTCTGAAGAAACAAAGAAAATTTGATGATGGTTGTTACATTCTCCCAGTTTCCTAATTTTAAAGACATTAAGCAGAATAGAAATTAATCATCATTTGGTAAAAACTATACCTTTCAGAAAATTATTAATTTATTTTGGTCTAGCTTTTGAAAGGCAGCTTTTGAAAACAGACATATCATAAGTATTAATTATTGATTTTGTAGATGCTGGAGAAACAAACTAACAATGAAATGGCCGCTCGGTTTAAAACTCTCATGGAACATCGAAATATTGTTGCAAGTAATACTGTGAAAATTAAAACATTCGTAAGGCGAGATGTAAGTATTTCAGTGATTCTTAGTAGTATGAATAAACTGTTTTAAAAAAAAGGACATGACATCTAAAATAAGACACTAGTGATAAGCCCATAACAAGTAAGTGTACGAAACAATAAAATTAGTAGTAAACACTCAGAAAAATACTATTATATAATATGTATATAAGATTCTCTTATGAAGTGGCGCCATAAGAAAAATCGTTTATAAGATAAGATTGTTTTTTGAAGCGAATGAATTCTGCAGATGATTATGTTATACTATATTATATTATATTAGATTTATATTGTTCGGCAAATTTGTTTGGAATGGTATAGGGCTAGGTGGGGTAATTTTTTTTTTTTTTTTTTCATGCGGCAGCTTTATGAGAAATCACACGGCCCTTTTGAGGCCAAAATTACTCACCGCGGGGGAAAGCTAGGTAAATGAAATGGGTAGGATTGGGAGGAGACCGCAATACACCGGGCGGATTAAGAATGTGTCTCATTTAAACTCCGGTTGCTCTCTGACAAGTCAAACCCTGGCGAACCTGGGCTGGGCTTGCCAATGAGCCGTATTGCGAGCGGGGGTATTTTATATCAGTTGTATAATGTGTAAATGTGTAACACTGTGTCATGTGAAGTGAGCAACAAATAGTAGCTTTGGTTTGGTTTGTTTGCTGGATTCGTCGTGATATTAAGTAGTATTGTGTCGTCTGAAGTGAGCAACAAATAATAGCCTTTGTAGGGCTGAGTTTTGTTGTCACAGTGAGTAATATTGTGTCATGTGAAGTGAGCAATGTTTGAATTTTGTTGTCACAGTGAGTAGTATTGTGTCATGTGAAGTGAGCAACAAATAGTAGCCTTTGTAGGGCTGAGTTTTGTTGTCACGGTGAGTAATATTGTGTCATGTGAAGTGAGCAACAAATAGTAGCCTTTGTAGGGCTGAGTTTTGTTGTCACAGTGAGTAATATTGTGTCATGTGAAGTGAGCAACAAATAGTAGCCTTTGTAGGGCTGAGTTTTGTTGTCACGGTGAGTATTATTGTGTCATGTGAAGTGAGCAACAAATAGTAGCCTTTGTAGGGCTGAGTTTTGTTGTCACAGTGAGTAGTATTGTGCCATCTGAAGTGCGCAATGTTTGAATTTTGTTGTCACACTGAAAAGTATTGTATCGTGTAAAGTGAGCAACAAATAATAGCCTTTGTAGGGCTGAGTTTTGTTGTCACAGTGAGTAATATTGTGTCATGTGAAGTGAGCAATGTTTGAATTTTGTTGTCACAGTGAGTAGTATTGTGTCATGTGAAGTGAGCAACAAATAGTAGCCTTTGTAGGACTGAGGTTTGTTGTCACAGTGAATAGTGTTATGTTGGGCCCTACCTGTCACCTAACCTTACTCGATTCAAAAACTTTGAGCCCATGATAGTTTTCTCTTGAGATTAGCATAGATTGGCGAATAAAAATATTTACAAATGAGTAAGTCTTTAGAGATTCAAAACAAATGTGTAGCTACTCTGTAATTATATTAACAGCTTGGATACCATAAAACAGAATCTCCATTAAAAGGTGTTTAACACTGCAGCAATTGTAAAAAAATCTACGTTACACAAACAATAAAATAATTGATAAATAACCAAGCAAGACCATACTACTAATGACAATGCTGTTCCTCTAAAGCATCATCGCTAACTCTGAACATCTTCTCAGAACAACTTTCCTCAATCTGTTTCGGTTGAAAGAAATAACACTTCTATTTTTAATTTCCAATATTATCTTCCTGGACTGCCTTTATATTATTGTTTTTCAAAATCGTAACATCTTTCTTCGACTACCTTAATTGAATTTCAAGCCTAACCGAACAATAGACGAATCTACCAAAAAGCGTTGAAACGAGAAAGAATTATTGTTAACAGGAAACTGTCCAAAAAGCATTCTGATCCAATGAGCCTCTAGTTCTTGTAAAATGCTTGATTTAAGAATAATCCTTCGAAATTCATAAACCGCAAATGCACACTTACTAGAGCATTGGGGAGACGAATACTACTTACTACCTTTACCTTGTCTAGTAACACATTGAACAGTTATTAACCCGTGACCCATTACAGACTAGGATACGGGGACACATCTGGACCTACAGAATACCGGACCTGAAATATAAAACTTTATTAAACAAATTGTATGAAAAATTATATCAGGTCAAACAATCAATACTGATCGGACCATATTGAACACTGGTAAGACGTTTGTTTAAAGCCGTGGGGCCAACACGTAGGTTCCGTTTCACTGGCGTTCATCAGTGATCCGTTCGTGTTCGCAAGATCTGGTGTGATACTATCACTATTCGATTCTTTAAGATCTTGCGCGACAAGGCATACCCATTTATATCAAAGTGATATAAATGAGCCTCTTACCATGCCCACGGGGTATAGGGCTAGGTGGGGTAATTATGAACAAAATTTCTTCATTTGGCACACTTACAGCCACCATATGTTTATATCTCATCACAAACTCTGAAAAGCTACTATCAATGAATGTTTCCGTGCTCTTAATCATTCTGTAGAACAACTTTTGTTTTTTGGTCGCAACCTTTGTCCTTGGGACGTCTGTTCATAATTACCCCGTCTGTTCATATTTACCCCCCTCTCTAGGGGGGGTAAACACGGATTATGGGGTATGAACACGGATTACGAACTTGGTATAAGATTTTTGAAAAATAACAGTAGTTATACGTTACATTTACCCATAGTAAGCAGTGTATGGTGATTTTTTACTTAAAAAATGATGTTCATAATTACCCCAAACTCTGTTCATAATTACCCCGGACTATGTTCATATTTACCCCGAGACTTGTCCAATATGATTTATACGATGACAGAAAATCTCAATTCAACACCAAATAATGAAAATTATTAACAGTAACAAGAAAATGGGTTGTTTTATAAAAACTCAATCCAATTCATGTACAAAACTTGCAAAATAAACAAATTTTATCAAAATTAAGATGTAAAACAATAGAAAAATAGCTATTTAGTGTTCTTTTTAATTGATATTTTTTCTATCTTTTGTTCCGAGAGTTTAATTTCTTTGTTGCATCTTTTATGTTTTGGTTGGTTTCTTTCCGTTTCTTTGTCTTTACAGAATATTTTTAATGATAGGACCTCTCCATACATGTAAAATTTAAAACGAGTTAGGCTATTCGATAGTTTTTATATCCGTTTAAAATGTCCTGCGCAGCAAACATCAAGTCTTCACCAAAATGTCGTGGGCTTGGCTTTTCACGTACGTGCGAGGTATCATGAAATTGCAACCTATACATACACAGGAAATTGGAAAATATTTTTCAAGGGTTGTTTCATAAAAACACTCATTAAAATCTTCTTGGATCAGTGAACAGTCAGTTTTTACAATTCTTGTCAGTTCTATATGATCGACAGTTTTGAAAAATATTGACAATTATAATTTTTTTTTATCACCTGTATGAAATTTCACATAAGTAGCTCTATTCTTTCAAAAAAAAATTGAAGTACTACCGAAGTTTTCCTCAAAAAACTGAAAAAGAAAATCTTCAACCAAAAGATGTTTATTTTGCACCAAATAAAAAAAAAATCGCACAAATTAACATTGGAAAAAGTATCTATCAGGTATCAGAAAAGGGGTAGGCTTAAATTAACATTGAAAAAAGTATCCAAGTAAAAAATTAGACTGCAAGAAAAAAGATTTTGGATCTTTGATATCCGGATTTAACACATAAACAATTATTATTTACTGTAATTATAATGTTCTGAATAGCAGCACGTTGTCCAAATATACAGGAAAATAGATCTTTGCTTTGTGGACTTATTCACCAATTAAATTTATCAAAGTTTTTCATAAATTTTACTTTTGACCACAGAGATTTAAGGTTCATAATAATGTTAAATTTCACACAGTTATGAATAAAATCTCGACCAGCAAACCTTTTGTAAATAAATGTTGAATTTAATTTTTAATTTAGTCAAATTAAACATTTCTTCAAGTCTGGTTTATAACCTTATTGTTTATCAATTACCAAAAAATCTGGTTTTGTCAGCACGTAAAACCTGTATTCGGTATTAGAGAACTATTCCTGGGATACAGGTTTTCGGTTTTGGTATTACCGGTAAAACTTTTGACTGACTTTTTTTCTATCAACTAAAAGCAAGTTTTTATCACTATTTATTGAAACAAAATTAAGACTTGTTTAAATTTGGTTACGGATTTATTTTTTTTCAAAATTTCTGTTTTATTAACTTTTTTCCACTTTTGAAATTTTATTTTTAGTTTAAAAAAATGGGTTTCAAAAGTTTTTTGCAAAGACTGAAAAGAACTGGCATAGCTTTTTTTTCTAAATCCAAATCTCAATTTTTGAAAAAAAAATCAATTTCTCACATTTAACACATTGCAGACTTAATTTAATTATGAAATTTATTGAATTTGGTCCAGAGGATTCTGGGATATAAATGCCGAATGTTGATGTTTTTTACTTACTTACTTACTTAATGATCCCGCGCCGATCCTCCGGTGCATAGGGCCGTGGTAAAAGACCTCCACTGTTGACGATCCGGAGCCAGCGTCTTCACCTGGTCCCAGTCAAGATTCTCGTCGACAGTTCGGATTTCAGCGGCTAGGCTTCGCCGCCACGAATTTCTGGGTCTGCCTCTTCTTCGATGACCTTCTGGATTCCAATCTAGCGCCTCTCTGCAAATCTCGTTTTCATCTCTTCGCAGCGTGTGCCCAATCCATCTCCACTTACGTTCCCGAATCTCGATTTCTAGCGCCTTTTGATGACACCGGCGATGTAGTTCCTCATTCGAGATCCAGTTGCCAGGCCACCAAGCGCGGATGATATTCCGCAGGCAGCGGTTTACAAATACTTGCAGTTTTCGCGTCGTTACCGCATATGTGCACCAAGTTTCGCACCCGTACAGCAATACGGATTTGACGTTTGAGTTGAAGATTCGGATTTTTGTTCGTAGAGAGATCTGGCGTGACCGCCAGATGTTTCGGAGACTCGCAAACGCAAATCGGGCCTTTCTGATCCGTGTTTCGATGTCTTTTCTGGTACCACCATCAGGCGTAATCTGGCTACCAAGATACTGGAAGCACTCCACTTTCTCAACTTGTTGCCCAGCTACCATGAAACTGGAGGAATTTCCTGTGTTGATCTCCATCGACTTAGTCTTTCCGACATTGACTTTGAGACCTGCTGCCTTGGAACTTTCGGTGAGGTCGTCGAGTTTGCTCTGCATATCTGGTTGTGTTTGGGCGAGCAAAACAATATCGTCAGCCAGGTCAAGGTCGTTCAGTTGCTCCATTGTTGAAGGATTCCACGGCAATCCTCGGTTCGGTGCACAGTCAATCGATCCAATCAGAATCTCATCCATTACGATTAGAAAAAGTAGCGGTGATAGAATACATCCTTGTCTCACTCCAGCAGTTACCGGGATTGGTTCGGACAAGACACCGTCGTGCAAGACCTTGCACGAAAATGCCTCATACTGTGCTTCGATGAGATGGACTAGTTTCTCTGGGACCCCTCGTCGCCTTAGAGCCGCCCAGATGTTTTCATGGTTAAGTCGGTCGAATGCTTTTTCGAAATCAACGAACACCAGCAGAAGAGAGTCCTGGAATTCGTTGATTTGTTCCAGTATGATTCGTAGCGTTGTGATGTGGTGTGATGTTGATGTTTCCCGGCTAAGATTTCTCCACGGTCATTAATGTGTTAAGATGTTATAAAAGGGGGGGGGAGTAGTTTTTTAAGAAATTTCTGACAAGGGGAGGGAGGGGGAAAGGGGTCTAGAAATGCTTGAGTAATTAGTGAATGGCCCCCTAAATTGATGAATAAATTATTCAGCATTAAAAATGTCAGGAAATGCATAAAAAGATGTGTTCATAATTATCCCATTGCACAGTGGTCCAAAATGCGAAAAACGTGATCGTTGCTTATAACTTTTTTAGGTGACATTTTAGCATATCGGTGTCTTCGGAGAAGTTTGTCAGTAAAATCAGCTCTATAATAAAAAACTATTATTTTTCTGATTAATCCCCCTACAAGTGAGATAAAATTTCTAACTTCTCTGTTATAGGTTTAAGCTCTTTGATGTCTTCGACAAACTTGTTAAAAATCAAATTTCCTACAACTTTGTCTCAGATGCCAAGTTTCTAAAATAATTATTATCCGAGATATCGGCCAAATAAGAAACTTAACCTCTAAAAATCAGTTTTTTAATAATAACTTTTTTCAGTAAATTTTAAGTTTAATAAAATGTTCCACAGAGTTGTTTGTTTTACTAAAATACACCACTTTGTTGAACATTTCAAGTTTGTACAATGTGATACTGCAGAGCTATGTTAAAAAGATTACCGAAAATAGGGCTTTTTCAGGCCGCCGACCCGCCGTCGGAAGCGGCGGCCCTAAGACATTGGTCTAGGTCTGCCGGGGCTTCCTAGGTCTGCGTGAAAGCTAGGGGTGATCCCTTAGCCCCGTCCGCCACGCGACAGCGTGAAGGACAAAACGTCTTTCAAGTTCGAACGCGCAGCGTGAGGAGTCGGATACCAAAACGGTTTTTAAAGGACCATGGTAAGCATTGAATCAATTAAAGTACCCAAACCATAAACAAAGCATAGTATTGATTATAAAATAAATTTCGTTGGAAAATTTCAAAGTCGTAGTTTTATTTAAAAAATCATTTTGAAAAAAATAATTTCGAAACATATGAAATATTCAAGAATTCATTAGAAAAAAAAAACAAATAAAAATACTAGGGGAAAAAATCTGGGATTTGTGCCATTCTGGTAAATGTTTCATTCTGGGGCAAAAATTCTGGGAAATGGTCCATTCTGGGAAAAAAATTTCTGGTAAATGCACTGGGGAATTTTTTTCTGGGAAATGGTTCATTCTGGGGTTTGATTTCGGGTATTTGTCATTCTGGGAAAAATTCATTCTGGGCAATGGTTTTCGGGTAAATGGGATACAATCTTCTACTACGTGTGTTTTTTTCTAGTTTTTCCCTGCGCGATGTCAGAGGCAAAGGTTTGGAAGCGCATTTGTATTATTCAGTGTTCGGCACAAAAACGGTAATCCGCTAATCGCTAATTAGTCCGCTAACTTTCGGTTAGCGAATTAATTTTCTCGCTATATTTTTCTTCAGCTAGCGGATAAGAAAGTTCCGCTAATTTTTAGTTCCGCTAACTGAAGAACGCTAACTCTTTGAAGTGTTAATTTGGCCATAGACTTATAGATTATAAATTCGGCATCAATCAGATTTAAAATTTTGAATCCGATCAGGTATTTAAATTTTCGTTAAAGATTTATTTCAGAAGCTATTCGATCTCGATTTTGACTGAAATGAGCGTCTTTTTTAATTTATTTTACTTGTCTTAATCATAAGCCTTCTTTGATTATAAAAGA
Source organism: Uranotaenia lowii (assembly GCF_029784155.1). Classification (NCBI taxonomy): domain Eukaryota; kingdom Metazoa; phylum Arthropoda; class Insecta; order Diptera; family Culicidae; genus Uranotaenia; species Uranotaenia lowii. The sequence goes on from NC_073692.1 coordinate 251,803,722, forward strand.
AATAAAATAGTTGTGAAAAATTAAAATTTCCAGAACAAAATAAGTGTATTACCTAATTTCAAAAAAGATGAAAAACTATTTCGGACAAAACAAAACATCTACCTAAAGAGAATCTTTGCATTAACTGATGTAAAAAAATTAAAAAGCGGGTGAATATTTTGAAAAATTTGATTCCAATTTTTTTCTTTTTACTTTCCACCAAATACGCTAACTAAAACTAAAAGTGGACTGACGCAACTGATATGTACAGAAATATTACAAAATAAGTTCGAAAACTGCCCCTATTGATATCATTTAACAACCTTTCTAGTCAATATTATATCTAGCTAATCTTTTTCAAAACTTTCTACTATCTATTAGCGATTAGCGCTTTATTATAGATCGATAACTTTTACGCAACATTTAGCGGCTTTAATAAGCGATCGCTAACTGTAACCGAGATAGCGACCTAATTAGCGCCGCTAACTTTTCAGTTAGCGATGCCGAACACTGGTATTATTAGTACAGGTTATTGTGTGTTCAATTGAAATAGATATCCTCTACAAGCTGGAGATGCTAATAATACAAATGCGCTTCCAAATCATTGCTTCTGAAATCGCGCAGGGAAAAACTAGAAAAAAACACACGTAGTAGAATGCGCTGTATGTGCTTTCATAGAAATCGTTGTTTTTAATGCTAACATGGAAAAGTAAAATTGATGTATCTCGCTTGGATACAAGTGGATACCTGCATCTTGTAGACGAAATCTTCGACTTCATTTTGCATCTAAAGCGGGCTGCCCGATGTTGCCCGGTGTTTGTAAAATAAGGCGTGAAAAAGCCCTATTTTCGGTAATCTTTTTAACATAGCTCTGCAGTATCACATTGTACAAACTTGAAATGTTCAACAAAGTGGTGTATTTTAGTAAAACAAACAACTTTGTGGAACATTTTATTAAACTTAAAATTTACTGAAAAAAGTTATTATTAAAAAACTGATTTTTAGAGGTTAAGTTTCTTATTTGGCCGATATCTCGGATAATAATTATTTTAGAAACTTGGCATCTGAGACAAAGTTGTTAATAGTTTTTTATTATAGAGCTGATTTTACTGACAAACTTCTCCGAAGACACCGATATGCTAAAATGTGACCTAAAAAAGTTATAAGCAACGATCACGTTTTTCGCATTTTGGACCACTGTGCATTGGACGAAAACCATGGGGTAAATATGAACACTCATCTTTGAATAAGTGCGAATAATTTTTTTCAAAATTTCTTCAAAATCCAGACAGAGCATCATGAACTGGATGTAAAACAGGTGATAACAACATTCCAGCTGTATTTCCTATGATCAGATATTCGAAACATTGAACATTGTCGAAAACGATTTCCGTTTCACGAGGTAATGGTTTTTTAAAACATCTAAAATGATATCATTATGATTTGAAGACAGATCGTAAACACCTTACAGCTATCAATAGGATGTTAAACTACCACTTTTGGAACTTTTTGTGTTCATTCATCCCCCACAGCAGCGCGTATGGCACTTGTTCGGAATTACCCCGTGTTCATAATTACCCCACTTGACCCTATATTATGGTCAGCATCAGCAGCACATAAATACCCGGTTCCAAAGAAGTTGATCGGCCGCCGATCCTTTGATCTTGGGTTTTCCCGGTCAACATGCTGTAAAGTGAACAAAAAACAAATTTGAGTTTACAAATATATTTAACGTTCACAAAAAAATAAACTTCAATTCAAACTTACCATTTAGAAGAATTACTTATTAGTGACTGCACAACTTCGTATGACAGTTAAAAAATGATTGACGAAATGAATGTGTTTATTATTTATTCACAACTCTGTTGCTTCTATTTTTCAAAAGAACTTCGCGCTTCGTAAGATGTATCTTATGCAAATTATAATAAGAATTTGCCTGAGTGTACTAGTAGTAGTAGTAGTAGTATTAGTAGTAGTAGTAGTAGTAGTAGTAGTATTTAGCATTTGAAATGAAACGGAACCAACTGGTTCGAGTCCAGCCGCGAAATAGTGCGATTCTTGGAATCTATATATTTTATAGGCACTGGCTTCATCGGAGATCAATTTTTAGCGGTTTTTATAGCCTGTTTGAAATTCTGAGTGTTTTTCAGCAATTGCTCATGTCTGGGTCTTTCGCTGCCGACCGTGGCCTAAAGGATAGCGTTCAAGACAACGGTCATGAGATCGAATCTCGGTCACGGCTTATATGATCTTTAAAAAAAACATGAAGTTTCCCTGAGATCCTACACACAAAAAAAATCTGAGTTTTACATTTGATGTAAAATTTGATTTCATATTAAATTCAGTCAGATGTGTTGAATATTATAACGCAGCCCTGAAAAAAAATCACGCGTTTCCTCATTCGGGTCAATTTGTTGTAATTTTACATGACTTTTGCTTGAAACGCTGTTAGGAATCAGAATCGTTGCTGTCGCGCACAGGGTGTGTCTTATTGTTTGGCAATTTTAATAAATGTAAAAAAGTGAAATCCTTTTAACAATTTCCACCAAAAACAAATTATGTTTTATTGCTGATTGTAAAAAAAAACACTTTAAAAATAGTATAATACTAAATAGAATTTCGTAGTCTTAATTAGAGAAGTGATATTTTGTTCTAAGCAACAGTTCACCTCTTGTCTTTGATTCTTAATATTTTAAAAAATATATGAATAACTCTAACCGATAACATTGATACGAATTCTCGCAATTAAAAATGAATAGCACAATAAGTAGTCAAACTTAAAGTTTAAATAAATATTGCACAAAAAGGTCAACAATATTCTCAATTTGTTGTCACAAAAGATTCAGCACAATAAAGCTTTTTTTTCGCTTTATTCTTCGATTTAAGTATAAACTTCTGAATTAAAAAAAACAGGTTCTTAGATTTATATACAAGTGAATTGTTTTGAATTGTTTAATATTTATACAAACAAATTACAAGCTTCATGAACCCTTCCTCACATTCCATCATATTGCAAAGGACATTTCAATGTACAACGAACCAAAAACAAGTATTATTAATCAAAAAACATTCTAGATAAACATAGTGCTACCTATTTTGAAAAGTAATGGAAAATTGTTTTCAAAGTCATCCATCCAAAAAGTATTAACGAAACTAAAAGAAAATTCAGATACACCCTGTAGCAGGATCGTTTCACAAACAAACACCGATCGGCCGACCAGCAAGCAGTAAGCAGCAAATTCGATTTGATGCGCGAAGAAAATGCTGTTTCAAATCTGGAGCTCGTTGATTTCAAGTTATCGTAAACATTATGAACATCTTTTAAAACATTGTCATGCTTTGTTATTAAGCTAATGGCAAGAATTTGATAAACTAATGATTCAAAAACTAAAAAGGGATAATGAGCCGGGACGGTTTTATTGTTATGGTCGTGTAAATTCACAATGTCATTTTTTTCGTTTCGGGAATTTGCATTACGTCATAAGTCATGTAAATTTAGTAGAAATAACTTGTTCCATTTATTTGCAGGTTATAACATGCAATTATTTAATACTGTGTATATGTGAGTGTTCGTTTTTTTAGGAACCAGAACGAAACAACAGATAAAACATTTTAAAAATTTGGGTAAATTTACAGTACCATTCATAGTTGTATAGAAATTGGACGCACGCACACTGTCACCTCGACTTTGAACTTCCATAACTTTTCCCTCTGATGATAATTTTTGATCAAATTTTCTGCGTTAGATAGATAATTTTTATCACACTATTATATCACAAAATTTGAAATTTTTACCACTCAAACTGAAATACATATCTCAGAAACTACGCTACATTTTGTAATGAAATTTTGCAGAGTAATTGTTGAAATATTCAGTTACTTGTCTGAAGTTTTTGAAAAGTTTTATCGATGGGATAAAAAGTTACGCGAGGTACAATATTTCAGGCAAATATCTAAGGCCACACAAACTCCAGAAAGCTCAAATTTTGTGATATAATAGTGTGATAGTTGATCTATCTAACGCAGAAAATTTGATCAAAAAATATCAGCAGAGTAAAAAGTTAGGGAAGTTCAAAGTCGAAGTGACAGTGCGCGTGCTTCCAAGTTCTATACAATTATGAACGGTACTGTATATGTCCGTCTAACCCGACCTAGCAACATTCGTTTTAAAACACTTGTTGTCCGTCATTCAAAATTCGCTGGTTTTCCTTTAAAAAAATGCAAGTTATGGACTAGTGCAAAAATTATATCAAAAGGCGCATCCGCAAAGTTTTGGTTTGTTGATAAGTTGAATAAAATCAAAACTCTTGTTTCTGATGCCTATCAATTAAGAATCAACGGCACCACATTTGTACCGAGAAAAATGAACTCTGTGAACCAGCAGGCATAGACTTATTTCATTCTGAGATCATACTTAGCAACAACTCCCAATTCCACCCCGCATTGCTGAACTGACATGGAACACATTTTTCTTCTACCTTGCAGAGTGATTTCGATGTGAATCCATCGCGTTACGATAGAGATACAACCAGCATGGCAGATCTTAAGACCCAAATGGATGAGATTGAAAAGATCTTGAAACAATTGAAAAATGCAACATCGACTGGAAAACCGAAAGAAATTTATCCAAGGTGGGCGTTTTGCTTATTTAAAAAAACGGTAGACAGCTGTTTGGCGCAGCGTTATTCAGCTAAGGGAGTATGTTGGGTTTTTGGTTGAATTTCATCACCTTTCAAATGAAAACATCAAATTTATCCAGTTGAGGATGAAATCCTCGTCTCGTAGCTAGATCGTGTTCCAACACTTAAACTTCAATATTCGACGAGTGTAGATTCAAACTTGAAAGCATCTTGATGATTCAATATAATATATTGTGTCTCAAATACTAGAACAATGAATAAGAATATGAATTGTGATATTCTGATATCTGATCATTCAATGTAAAACTTTCATGAATATGAAATTTTACCGTTGTAGTCTATTTTTGTAACATATATAAGTTGTATTTAGGAAAAAAGATAAACTTTACCAAGAAGAACGTCTCGGATTTCCTTTAAATTTGATCGATAATGTCTTTAATTATGAAGGTACGCATTTGAATCTGGTGATTTCCGGGAAACTTCTATCAAAAAATGTGTGCTAATTTAATGCAAGACATAACACCGACGAAAATTAAAGCACAATTTCTTTGGAACCGCAATGCAATGCGCAATGCGGGATGATATGTAGGTAAACTAACAAACTGACTGAAACGAAGCCTGTCTGAGGAGGGCTTCAAACAAGCGATAAGTAAATCGCAACAAGAGTAATTATACGCTAACCATTGCAAACTACCGCGGAAGGTGAGAAAAACTTCTTCGCTCACGAACAGCAAGATAATTTCCTATTTCTCACAGTGGCTGGATGCTGTATCTGGGACGCCCGCAAACGTTGTTGGTGGTGGCGATAATCATTACAAATAAACACACAACTACTATTCCACTTTACATATTTTGCAAAGATTTGCCAGCGCATGTTAGAGGTTGTGTTTAACCAAAACATGAAAATTCTAAAATATTGTTCAAAAATTATCGAAATATTAACTGACCGATATTAGAGCCTAATTGATCACCGAACAACTGCTCGAATCAAACGTGTTTTTGAGCCATTAAAATACCAATCAAAATATTTACCTGCTCAGGTTTTTTCCTGAAGTTTGGTTTTTTTCTTGACGGTGTTTTTTCATATAAATTCAGAATTGCCACGTTTTCAAACAGTCTTTCGTCTATGGTATATTGTTCAAATTTCTATCATTTTTGCCGGATACATTTCCAGAGTTAAACAACAAGAAACGGATTGTATAAAAATGGAATCGAACTTAGTAAGACGTCAACACGAAACTATCATAGAACAACTCGAAACTGATTCGGCTGAATTGGACCGTGAGAAATTAGCAAATGATTTCACACCAGAAGAAATACGGTTAGTATTTTTTTTTCTACTAGGACGTAATCTTATGTGTCGTAACCATATCAAGTTTCACAGTCGCATAACGGATTATAAAAATTTACAAAATAAAATAGACGCAGAGAAAGCCAAGCAAGCAAAATTGATGGAGGAAATGAAAACTCAAACTGACATTACTAATATGCTCAAGATGTCATTCCAGCACGTGTTGGATGTTGTTAGGAATCTAGAATCAATCACAAAGCCCACGGGTGGGATGAAACCTACCGAAAGTGAATCTATCTGCAATCTTCCATTGTTGGACTTCAGCAATGCTCTACAAAATCGGCCCGAATCGGATTCAAACGTTGATTGTAAGTATCATAACTATTCTGAGTTGGAACTTCGGACTTATTAGTTAATGCTATTTCGACGAAAAAACGTCACCAAATACCTAGGTGTTTTTGGTGTTTTCAGGTAACATTTACCTTGAATTCAAACAATGTCATTACACATACATTTTTTCATGTAAAGGCCTAGCTCCAATTTGTCGTCTTGTTTCGTCTAATGGGGTCTAATTTTACCGTCATAACTTCAAAATTAAGCGCTGAACATTGGTCTTAACTTGCTTACTCAACCTTTGCGATTAGGGTCTATATGACCCAAATTGTACTTTCTCGACGTGATATCTCAGGAACGGTTAAAGCTATATACATGAAACGTTCTGACTTTTCTTTACATGAGAAGCTCCCATTTCATTTCTCATTTCTAGATTTTTTGGATAGGGTTACCAGAGTTACCCAGCAAAAAAGGACAATTATCCGGTTTGGGTCATATTGACCCGAATTATTGTTTCGGTACAAAAATAAAAACTACTTAACCGATTTTCATAAACAC
>NC_073692.1:251811022-251836022 GCF_029784155.1 Uranotaenia lowii
GAAATTTTATAAAAAAAAACATCGAAATATTTTTTTTCTTATTTTTCCTTTGAAGTGCAATAAAAACCCTACATTTTGATTACAAAACATTTTCATTTCGTTTACATAGCTCCGAGATAGACACGTTTTAACGCGTCCAGATTTGTAGTGATCCATGCTGTATCACAAAAATTTAAGCTTTCTGGAGTTTGTGTGGCCTGAGATACAGTAACTCTACGAAAATCGGACTTTTTGGACTTTAACCATTCAAACTGCCATATCTCAGAAACTACGCTGATTTTTTTTATTGAAATTTTGCAGAGTGATTGCTGAAATATAAAGCTAGCACATCTGAAGTTTTTGAAAAGTTCTATCGATGGGATCAAAAGTTACGCGAGGTACAATATTTCAGGCATGAACCAAGAAATGCGATTTCTATAGAATTTTGGACGAATGTTTCCATAGGAATAACGTTTATAACAAACTTAAAATCACTGATTGCTATGACATCACCTGACTCAATCGGTTAACCTCAGGGAAAAGTTTCTGGAACTGGACAGAAGACAACTCAACAAAATTGCCTCCGCCGCTGCCTCGTTGATGTTGCCACGTTCATCTTGTTTTTCACAGGGCCGTGCTGCCGAATACTTAATAAGTGTACTAACTGTTGGACTTTCTGTTCACAACATCAGCGGCCTAATCGGAATCTGCATAGCCCACGACTTTTGGTGCATTCTTGTTCTTGGTGAATTCCAAAACCATGTGCTCGGTGTCTCGCAAGTACCGAACAGTTCGCTTAAAGCACTGGCAGTGTTCTGCGCTTTGATTCGGTTGTAAGCTTAGCATGTAAGCAACCGGAAAACAAATATCCGGCTGAACACACAGCATCCGGTAAGTCAGGGTGTCCTACAATTCACGGTACGGTTGATGGATGTGGTAACCCTTTTTAACGGCTACAGATAACTATATCTGTATATCTGTGGAAAGTGGGGCAGCAGAATTCGCACTATAACTGGTGGAAACATTGAGGAACTTACCAGGGAGCCTGCGCTCCCATCCGTTGCGCCTCAGCGAGGTTTGTCCTCGGGACTTGTGCGAAGGAAGCGCTCCTGGTGTTGCGTTCTCTGCACTCGAATAATCACAATCTGCTTTGAAAATTTCTAAATCGACAAGCTCGTTCTCTTTGTCAGGAACATCATCATCGATGGGACCTTTGGCAACGTCATCGATATCGCCATAGCTTTTACCTAGAACTTCAAGCTCATCTCCTCGCTCGGAAGGGAGTTGCACGACCAACGACGACTTGGAGCTTCTCTTGACTTTGGCCGACTACTGTTCAACGACAAAATCCATCTCGTACAAATCACTACGTTGTTTGGCCGTTGCTATGGTTTCTTCGCTTTTCTTAAGAACAGCTTGCTTTGCTTCAAAACTAACATGGATACCAGTGTTCGCCAACTTTCTCTCGGAAATCAGGTTATCCCTGAATTCAGGGACAAAAAATAAGTCGTTCATTACCAAAAGGCTTTCTGTGTTGCTATGGCAATAAATTTTTCCTGCTACCTTGGCAACGATTTTTGCCCTTCCTTAGCAACGTCAATAACGACGGGATTTTTCAAACAGTTAGATTCGAAAAAATCGTTATCGCTGTTGACCAGGTTCACTCGATCCGGATTCCAGTTTGAAAATAAGCCTGCCTTCCTGCTTCATTGAGCTTCCAAGGTTTTCAACAAAACTCACCGCCTTCCGCTGACTCGTAGAATTGGCCTCGTTCGCAACCTTTTCTCTGAAGATGCTTGCCGCATTTGTAGCATTTCGGTTCGAATTTTTTCACCTTTCTTCTCACTCGAAAATTCTGCAACCTTGCTTGTGCCTTCGTCTTCATGTCGATCGGTAGGCTTCAAATCGTCCGCCAGCAATCGTTCTTTTACAACTTGCAGCATCAGATCATCCATCGCCAAGTTGTCCTGAGCCGTCACCAGAGGATCGAACGACTCAGGAAGCGTCTGGAACAATGATAAAACGGTTTTCACTTCCTCGAGATTGGCCCTCGCCTTCATCATCTGCCGGGTGAGGTTCTCAAACGCGATAATGTGCTCCCTCATCGAATCACCTTCTTTCAGCTTAATTCGATTGAGCTGCTTTCGGAGTAAATTCTGGGTACCGATGGACTTCTTGGCAAATCTTGTTCTCGAGCGCTTCCCACATGGCCTTCGCAAAGTTTTTCTGACAACCTCCAAACATTCGTTGGCAAGAAAACTCACGATGTGGGATTTCGCCTTACGATCAGCTTCCTCGAACCGCCTTCTCCCCGCTGACCCGATAACTCCAATGTTGGAAACCCGGACCACCGTGGAATTGCAGGATTCCGCACGCAGTGTTCGCAGCTGGTAGGTGAAAGAATAAAATGGGAAGCTGTTTGATTTTGGTTAATTTGTTTTGTAAATTTGAAAATTATTGAAATTCGGTTTATTTGTTTAGTTAAGATTAAGTTAGATACACACAGAACTAACTAACGATCAGTCAGAAAATTATGGAACACAATAAAAACCAATACTTGAGACTTATAAACGTACGGAAATACAAATAAAAAGTTGCATACCTTCAATCTTACGTACTCAAATTCATTTGGAATTGCACTTTCTAAAACATAACAGTTCTGTGGTGGCTCAAAAATGAAACAACACCAATTATTATATTTTGCTAAGTGTGACTTTGCACCTGGTGACTCTAAATTTCTAGTAATCCCTTTTTTTGTTCACAAATGATAGAGAATCTTATGTATTATTTCATTAGAATATTTTAAGACTCTATAATGAATAACTTACTTGTTTGAATAATATTTCTTAAAATTGGATGGCAAATCTGTCAGTTTTGTTAGTTTCAATCACTTCGAAAATTCAAAATTTTAAATCGAAAATACAATTTTAATTTTAGTAGTAAGCAACCAGAACCTCCTCCGTAATCAGTTTTTTAATATTTAGAACTGAATTTCTATCAAAAAGTGAAAAAAAAATGGAAAACTGTGGTAGAATTCTAAACTTGAGATTAGTTTCCGAGGTTGTGGCATCAGTTCTGAGTAAAGATTTACTGTTGAATAACCTTAGAGCAAGTTCACTGGTGTTAGGAAAAAGTGGTAGAAATTTTGACATTTTGAAAATTTTACCATGCAATAATGTTTTCAAGATCTTTGGGCGTGGTATTTTTTTACAGCACTGTTTCTATTTCAGCCGTATGTGATAGAAATATTGCTATTTTTACATCACAGCATTCGAAAACACAACACGTGTTGTAGAAAAACTTGAAGGCCACAGATCTTGAAAATGTTTTTGCATGGCAAAATTTTCAAAATGTATTAATAGTGACAAAATTTCTACCACTTTTTCCCAACACCAGTGAACTTGCTCTTACTCAATATTTTAATTTTGATAACAATTTTGAGTATAGAGTAGAATACTTCGCTTGCTTTTTCTGGACCGTTTTAATTAGTTGAGATACATATGTTGTTGGCGTACTTATCGGAAAGGGATACGAAACCGAAAACGTACTTTGAATTGAGCTCATATACTAAGTATCCAACGTGGGTCACAACATTGAAAAGAATCAGAAGAAAATCACGTAGCAATCATCATATTTTTCAGAACCATTCTCTAGCTGGACATTATTTCCATCTGCCAAAAGTGTGTAACAAACTTGAGATACGCCCAGTAAGCATTCTATCGTGGTCGATGCAAAAATTCCGTTCTTTCCGACTGCTATTTCCAGTGATAATTCTTCTCTGTTTTCAGGCCATGCAAGCTGATGTTTGTCTGTTTTATACTTCATTTTTTTTATTGATTCAAATGAATTTTTGTTCTTAGTCTACGTACACTGACGAAATGTTCCTTATCGTCATTTTTCCCTAGTTGTTGGGAGATAAAAAAGGTCACATATAAGAACATAATTTGGTGTTGTTGAAATTTGAGATGCCGACTGCTGCCTCGTGGTCGGCAGTTTTAATCACGATCGTTATTTACTACTTTAAAAGTATCAAAGAGTACAATGCCCTGTTATATATTCCCCCCAGCTTCCCAATGGCGCACTTTTAAAGAAATGTGCGTTAACTATAAATTTTAGAATTAACAATCACCTCGAACCATAATCAAAACAAGATTAAAATAAAAAATAGAAAATAGCTATGGTGAGTCACAATTAATTGTTCGTGGTTTAGTACCTTATGCAATTTTTCAATCCACATATAGGTGACTACTTTTTTCATATTTGATCACTGTTTTGCCATTTATATTTTTTCTAGGTGCTACTGTCACTGATTTTTATTTATTTTGTTTCGATTATAGTCGTTTTACAATCTTCATGGCATTCGCGACTTTATCAACGTTGCAGTTGGCGGATCGTTATTGAAAAACTTATCCGGTACAACTGTGTTCGATGTTTACTCTTGGGTTCGAACTCGCGGACATCGGCTCAGGAGACAACAGACTTGCCAACTGAGCTATATCTCAAGCCCTACTGTCACTGGTCATTGGAGTTGGTGGTAAAGAAAATTTTGTTTATTTGTTTATTTGTGACACTTTACCAACGTTTTGGCATTCGTGTGGTAAAGAAAATGCTCACACAGGAGCCTATGGTTTGGAAATGATGAGCTAGATGTCGCCCAGAGCTCTAGGCAATAAAATTACCTTTCATTCGCTTAGGGAGTTACATCAGTTCATCAGTGCAATGTTAGCGTGCGGCGAGTGGTGAAATCGAATTTCAGCTTTAAAATTTTCTTCGATACTATTCGCGGTCAACTTTTACAGTGAAAACATGACATGGTTTTAATGATTTGGCTGCGACTTTATAGTTCTGATGTGAATTCATACGTTGAAATCAGACAGTTTCGATTGAATCCACGTCTTGAAAACTAATATTTAATATTAACATCAATTTGATAATTGGAATTATTATACACTAGTTCAGAATAGATGATGTTAGAATATGCATCAGGAGCTCATTTTTTTTTCAGAAAAACACGTTATGCTGAAACGAAACATGAGAAAATTAGCAAAAATCTAACAAACACATTTAAACTTTGGGAGTTGAGAGTTCGACTAAAATATCGAAAAAAAATTGATGCCAACATTTGAATGTTAATAGAACTTTTAAAGACAGATATAAATAAAGTTATTCATCCATGAAGACCTAACTTTATTCGTGTTTTATGTACTAACACGCTAATAATTTTCAAAAACAATCAAAACGTAGGTTCAAAAATCAAACATCAAATTGCTGAGAAACGACATAGCCTCAAAGTTCTTATCTTATTTGGTTTCGAACATATTTTCTTATAATTTAGCTCAATTATAACTTACCCTAAGCTCTATTGGGTCACGGCGATGTTGTGCTTTCTTGTGTTTATGGAAGTTCATGGTTTGGAAACAAGCTCAAAAACTAACATGAACCTGACAGGGCGGTAGCACATAACCTTACTCGATATGAGATCATAGAAACTTAATTTAAAAGTGGTTTAAAAATTATAATGATGTATAATTTTTCCTTTGATGATCCATGTTGATAATGTGAATGGGAGTTGAAACACTTGCCCTCCCTTCCATCGGACAAAAAGAGCATTGCGCAGTGGAAATGTTAAATAAATTAGATGTTTATAAGTTGATATTTCCATTTGTTGATCACCATGCGCAAGTTAGGTTAGAACAGATAGTATTGTGAAAGATAGACAACTGTAATCAATCTTTTAGGATAGTCTATTTAGGATACTGGATAGGTGGGTGATTTAATAGTAGATACCATAATTAGTTGAATGAGAACGTTAACAATTAGGTACTGATATGGTAGATAGAAATTGAATAGATGTACAATGGTATTCGTTTCCCCAATGCTCTAGTAAGTGTGCATTTGCGGTTTATGAATTTCGGAGGCTTATTCTTAAATCAAGCATTTTACAAGATCTAGAGGCTCATTGGATGAGAATGCTGTTTGAACTGTTTCCTGAAAAAATCTTTTTCGTTGTAATAGGTACTTTTTGTAGTTTGTCTTTCGTTAAATTATATTTCAGGTCCTTTATTTTTAAAGAAGTTCTCTATAAAACAAAAATATTTCTAAAACAGGCTTTTAGCAAAGCATACGGTAAGACACGTTGAACAGCTTCTTCGCAGGTGAGTGTTCTCTCATTATTATTATCATTTTTTAGTCTTACTGAAAAGAATATCAACAAAAATCAACTTCACAAAGGCAGCAGTGTGTATGATAGTGAAAATGATGGATAAATCTATCATTTTCCTAACAGGGTAGTTACTCACAATCTTATTGAACGTGGTTTTATATTAACCTTCCAAAGCCGTTCGCAAAATTTTCGTACAAATCTATTTTTGATAAATTTGACCTGCAGTTTACGTACGTTCTCCTGGCCGCAAATATTGACCGATTTCGATGAATTTTAATTCATTGTATAGATAGTTTATTCTAGTTTCTCAATATTGGAAAATAAAGTCGAAATATTTTACGAGATCACCAGTAGCTGATTCCGAATGAAAAAAGTCCCGAAAAAGAGCTCTTTTTAGAATGCCTATAACTTGAGACAGGTTCCAAATATTGCGCTGATTTATAATATTTGGAATTGTCAAGAATAAATCTATCCATGGATGTATAAATTTTTGGTGGTCTAAAGGAAGTTTCGGCCGCTATCCCGGAACTTCCGGTAGAAAAAATTCTTACTTCAAAAAAGTCACCCAATTTTGGCTTTGCATTGCTGTATCTCGGTTACCAATGGATCGATTCTCTAAATTCAAATTTTAGTTTTTTTTCGTTAACTTTATTATTATTTTCGTAGAACATAGTTGGTTCCTCAAAAATCTCAGTTGTTCAGTATATGGTAATGAAACTCATATCTTTTTTGTCATTTTTCAAACTCCCCCTCGCGTCGGTGGTTTTACGCGATTTTGTTAGCGTGATTTCTCTAAAATTTGAGCTCAAATTGGTCACTTTTTATATACCTAGAGATTCATTAGAATCTCCTCTTTCGATTGACATACATTTTGTGTGGTGTTTTAAAAATTTGTAGCAACGTTTTTAGAATTTACTGAAAGCTGCCAGATTTCAACCAGTTTGGTCCACGTTTTCAACAGGTTGGTGTACAAATCTCACACCCCTCACTTAGCTGCGGGAGAAACAAATCCTTTAGCTCTCTTTTGGTCGCTCGCCAAATCTACCACGCAACCCAGCAGCAGGAGGAACTGCCGTCTCGCCGCGTGGTTTGTTGATTGATTGTGCTGATGCTGATAACGAAATGAATGCTTTATTGTTGTAGGAATTGCTTGAATCTTTTTTGATTTAATATTTTAATGGATGGGCAACATTTCTAAAGTTCACGTCCATGATTTCAGATTCAGATTACAGATTCAGATTGCAGATTTCAGATTTCAAATTCAGATATCAGATTTAAATTTCAAGATCCGATTTCAGATTCAGATTTCAGATTCAGATTCAGATCTCAGATTCAGATTTCAGATTTCAGATTTCAGATTCAAATTTCAGATTCAGATTTCAGATTCAGATTTCAGATTCAGATTTCAGATTCAGATTTCAAATTCAGATTTCAGATTCAGATTTCAGATTCAGATTTCAGATTCAGATTTCAGATTCAGATTTTAGATTCAGATTTCAGATTCAGATTTCAGATTCAGATTTCAGATTCAGATTTCAGATTCAGATTTCAGATTCAGATTTCAGATTCAGATTTCAGATTCAGATTTCAGATTCAGATTTCAGATTCAGATTTCAGATTCAGATTTCAGATTCAGATTTCAGATTCAGATTTCAGATTCAGATTTCAGATTCAGATTTCAGATTCAGATTTCAGATTCAGATTTCAGATTCAGATTTCAGATTCAGATTTCAGATTCAGATTTCAGATTCAGATTTCAGATTCAGATTTCAGATTCAGATTTCAGATTCAGATTTCAGATTCAGATTTCAGATTCAGATTTCAGATTCAGATTTCAGATTCAGATTTCAGATTCAGATTTCAGATTCAGATTTCAGATTCAGATTTCAGATTCAGATTTCAGATTCAGATTTCAGATTCAGATTTCAGATTCAGATTTCAGATTCAGATTTCAGATTCAGATTTCAGATTCAGATTTAAAATTCAGATTTCAGATTCAGATTTCAGATTCAGATTTCAGATTCAGATTTCAGATTCAGATTTCAGATTTCAGATTCAGATTTCAGATTTCAGATTTCAGATTCAGATTTCTGATTCAGATTTCAGATTCAGATTTCAGATTCAGATTTCAGATTCAGATTTCAGATTCAGATTTCAGATTCAGATTTCAGATTCAGATTTCAGATTCAGATTTCAGATTCAGATTTCAGATTCAAATTTCGATTTCAGACTCAAATTCAATTTCAAATTTTAGATTCTAATTTCAGATTCCGATTCAAATTCCGATTTCTGATTAAAGTTTCTGATTAAAATTTCAGAATATTTATTACTTGAATCATAGATTTTGTGTCTCCTGCAGTAGACACTGCTTGAAATAAAAGAAAAGAATCATGATAACATTCAAAACAAATGTATCACTGAAGAATTCTAATGATAAAATATCTAAAAAGATTCAAGAAGCTTATTTCAATTTGGAAAAATAATCTTTCTCTATTTTAAAATCAAAACATTTACTACGCAAAGAGGCATCAGCATCAGCACAATCAATCAACAAACCACGCGGCGAGACGGCAGTTCCTCCTGCTGCTGGGTTGGGTAGTAGATTTGGTGAGCGACCAAAAGAGAGCTAAAGGATTTGTTTCTCCCGCAGCTACGTGAGGGAGGGGTGCGAGATTTGTACACCAACCTGTTGAAAACGTGGACCAAACTGGTTGAAATCTGGCAGCTTTCAGTAAATTCGAAAAACGTTGCTACAAATTTTCAAAACACCACACAAAATGTATGTCAATCGAAAGAGGAGATTTTAATGAATCTCTAGGTTTATAAAAAGTGACCAATTTGAGTTCAAATTTTAGAGAAATCACGCTAACAAAATCGCGTAAACCCACCGACACGAGGGGGAGTTTGAAAAATGACAAAAAAGATGTGAGTTTCATTACCATATACTGAACAACTGAGATTTTTGAGGAACCAACTATGTTCTACGAAAATAATAATAAAGTTAGCGAAAAAAAACTAAAATTTGAATTTAGAGAATCGATCCATTGGTAACCGAGATACAGCAATGCAAAGCCAAAATTGGGTGACTTTTTTGAAGTAAGAATTTTTTCTACCGGAAGTTCCGGGATAGCGGCCAAAACTTTCTTTGGACCACCAAAAATTTATACATCCATGGATAGATTTATTCTTGACAATTCCAAATATTATAAAATCAGCGCAATATTTGGAATCTGTCACAAGTTATAAGCATTCTAAAAAGAGCTCTTTTTCGGGACTTTTTTCATCCGGAATCAGCCTCTGGTGATCTCGTAAAATATTTCGACCTATTTTCTCGATATTGAGAAACTAGAATAAATTATCTATACAATGAATTAAAATTCATCGAAATCGGTCAATATTTGCGGCCAGGGGAACTTACGCAAACTCTCGGGTCATATAGACCCGAACAGCCTAATTACGGATTTTTTTGAGGGAGCACTTCCGGTGGTCACAGGAAGTTGCCTGGTACTACAGATTGTGTATTTCGTGATTCCCCAGGGAGGTTTTTAAAATCAAATTTTTGCGATTTTTTCTCGAAGAGTTATGATGATTTGAATGTGCGCTTCGGGTCATATTGACCCGAACGACTTTGGAAGGTTAAGATCTATAAAAGAAAAAGTGCTGAACATTTTTTATTAGTTTAAATATTGTAGGTTCAGATGTGTCCATTTTTAATGAGCCATGATCATAAGATGAATGGAAAATGTAACAATTGCTCTCCCTTCTGCTAAACAAGGGTAGTAGTATTCCTTAGTGGAAACATCACAATTAACAGATGATGCGTTTTATGTACAGTCAGTCTGTTGATAAGATGACTGTTATACATTTTGATAATTTTTTTTTTTAATTTCTCACAACTCTGTATAATTACATTTTGTGTTCTGTACTACTATTTGTGTAATTATTACGCTTCAGATTCAGATAGACAAATTCTGATATTAGTTCTGTTTCTTGTCATTCTAGTTTTTTGTATAATTACCGAGTTTCCAAGCATTTGTTCTGGATCTATTAACATTGACATATTTGAAAATATTTTTATTAACTTATCTATGTTAATCTCGAGTAAAAAAAATCAAAAATTCAAATTTATTGAAACGAGTAAGGTTAGGTGACAGGTAGGGAAAATTAAACTACGGTAAGCTAGTGAACCCTTCTGACAATGATATCGAGACTTTGGCGTATGTTGTCATACTGTTACTGCTCGGTTGAATTGGAGGTTGGGTTAACTCGAAGTTCATGTAGGGCCCATCTGTCCCATTCCGTCGAGCACTATCTTAACGCTTCCTCCCTCTGGTGCTTCAGAACTCTCGGGCTCTGTTGCCGCTATCCTGTTCTAAGCTATGCTACTCTCGTGTAAAGTTTCCTCTTCTGTCCCCCGTTCTGTTTTTCCTTTCCGGGTCAGCCAGGTAGCTTATAAACCCATAAAAAAAATTAGCTCAATTATAACTTTTGAAAATCGGGAATTGTGCCACGCGGGAAAGATGTCGGAACCAAAAAAAAAAAATTTACCATTTTATTCGGTTAATTGATAAACGCAGAAGATGTAACAAGATACTAAGTTTTATGTGATTCTTGTTTACATTTTTCGCTGAAACTAGTAGAAATTAAAATTGAAAAATCGAATAAAAACACGCATTTTTTAGATAGGACTGAAAATCCAGACTGAAAATTTAGATAAATTTACCAGAATCTAGGTGAACAGATTCAAGCATCTAGGACTCAGCGTATTCTGTAATGTGATTACCTTTGAGTTTCAAGATTAAACTAAAAAAAGATCCTTTCACACTTTTACGTTCAACTTGCATAAACATATCATAATTTTTGGTCAAAAAACCTGGTGGACATATTTATTTGCGCATTTTGAAACAGGGAAAACCATAAAATCTCAATCAGGAAAACCGGGAATTCGGACATGGAAACTCGCTGGCCACCCTGGTATGGTAATTACAGTCAACAAGTAGATTTTATATCATGTGTAAAATTTATGAACATGATAGATCTAATCCATACGATCTGATTTTCACGTGGATGCTAAGAGTAAATATGTAAACGCGCCCCTATAAGAACTTGTTCTTTATGGAAGTCGCATGTAACTTACGTGAATTTGTAGCGAGTTCAACGCGATGGGATTATGAATGCAATGCTAGATTAAATGTGTTTAGTATTGAAATGATATTTGCAAAAAAAAATACTGTTAAGATTGATAAATATTACCTAATAATGAAAAATCTATTGCAATTCGTACGAGAGTTGTAGAACGAACTACTTTGCCCGGCAGTTAAACTTTTTTCTCTAGGCTTGCTAAACTAACATAGAATTGCTTACTATGATCTGCAAAAATAAAATAGACGCAACTCAATACCACGTGTTTCAACACTACTCCTCGTCTAGATCTCCGATGATTCCAATCCGCCCTTGAAGGAACTTGATTCGTTGGTGCTGCGACGGCTTCATCAGGATATCTGCTTGCATATTTCCTGATGGACAGTACCTCATGTTGATAACTCCTTCCTCATCAAGATCTCGTACGTAAAAGTATTTCGTCTCGATATGCTTGCTCGGTTTTAAATCCGATCACCTTCGACGAACTTGATAGCACTTTGATTGTCCTCGAAGATGGAGATTGGTGTGACGTGTCTTTTTCAAAATCAGTTACCAGCCCAATCAGCATCAGCATACATTTCCAGACTGGCCTGAGTGGCTCCTAGATGCAGACGATGTGAACTGGTTACAATCAGGTAATGCAAACCCCGTTTCGCTTCTTGCCAATCTCGCTGTGTCGGATAACTTGACTTCTGAGTCGATCATCCTCCTCCTTCCTGTGACTATTGATCAAATTTTCCACATCGACGAAACTTGGAACCGTTGCACATTGGTCCGAAAAGGCAAAAAGTGGAACTTTTTTCTAGTGCCTTTGTCTTTCATTATAGCTCTAAAGAAGAGAACATTTGCTCCTGTAAACATGCTTCATAACTTGAAAGCATTAAAAATTAGCCAAAGCTTACCACGAAGAAAAAAATTAAAATTCCAACTTTTGTTTCAAACGGTAGAGGTTTATTATGCTCTACAAAGTTGTAGAAAACGCGCATCATTGTTTAAAATATTCGTAAATGATAGGCGATCATGAATGTTTCAGATAGAAAAATGTGAAAAACCACACATGTTTAAAAAAGCAGTAACACATGCTGGTCAGTTCATTGCGGTAATGATTTTGTCTTTCTACACAAAGCGAAAAATAAAAAAAATAATCTGGTAGCTTCCATAGATCGCTTATCAGTTGTGATCCTAGAAGCTTGAAAATCATCAAGGAAGGCAATCATCATTGAGACGTTCGAAAGCTTAAAGTCGGCGTCCTTTTTTAACACATCATGTTTTGCCAAAGTGTTTCAAATACAGAAGCGTCGTTGTCATGCATTGTTGCATGATTTCGTGGAGAAAGAAAAATTGTCTGCTTTGATTTTTTGACTTTGAATGTAGTAAAGCATGGCTCAGTGAAAATTTCGGAACATTGCCTTCGGAGTCGACCGTTCAAGTTCTTTGGTCTCCGAGTATTATAAGTAATTGAAACTTAAAGGGTGATACGGTCAAAATTTGGTCAAGGAAAAACGCGTGTAAATCGGTGAAATCGTTTATTTAAAAAATCAAATCAATTTCTTTTTCAAGTTTAATTAGTATAGAATTCAGGAAAAATATTCAGTTAGGCTTCCGCTTTTCCAAATCCGAATTACCGGGCCTTACGCTTAACCCCTGCCAGCAGATTTTGTACAGCCACCTTGTCCACCTTCTTCGCCGCAGAAAGCCAGTTTGCCTTGAACTGCTGCTCGTCCTTAGCAGTTTTTTTGGTCTTCTCAATTGGGCGCAGCTCTGGCGTGTTGGGAGGGTTCTTGTCCTTGGGAACCACCTGCACGTTGTTGGCGGCGTACCACTCCATGACCTTTTTACCGTAATGGCAAGATACCAAATCCGGCCAAAACAGTACGGAACAACCGTGTTTCTTCAGGAAAGGCAGCAGACGTTTATTCAAACACTCTTTCACGTAAATTTCTTGGTTGACAGCCCCGGAAGCTATGAAAACGCCGCTTTTCAAGCCACAGGTACAGATGGCTTGCCAAACCAGATATTTCTTCGCGAACTTTGACAGTTTCATGTGCTTGAAAATATCTGCTACCTTTCCTTTTCCTTTTGCCGTATAAAACTCCTGTCCTGGAAGCTGCTTGTAGTCGGCTTTGGCGTAGGTTTCGTCGTCCATTACCACGCAGTCAAACTTCGTCAGCATCGTCGTGTACAGCCTCCGGGATCGCGCTTTGGCCGTCGTATTTTGTTTATCATCGCGATTTGGAGTCACTACCTTCTTGTAATTCGATAGTCCGGCTCGTTTTTTAGCTCGATGCACGGTTGTAGACGATACACCCAGCTTATTTGCGGCATCTCGGAGAAAGAGGTTAGGGGTTCGCTTGAAACTACCGGCAACTCTCTTTGTCGTCTCAGCGGCTTCCGGTTTTCGATTTCCCCCCGATAGAGACTTCCTGGCTGTCGACAAACGTTCCCCAAACACTTTAATTTCATTTGTAACGGTTGATTTGGCAACTTTTAGGGATTTTGCCAGCTTTGCGTGCGAGTAGCTCGAATTTTCGCGATGCGCGAGCAAAATTTTTGATACGCTGCTCTTCTTCCTTGGACGGCATTTTGACAACTGAAGAGTGAATTCCAAAATCAAAATAGGCGAACATTCTACACACACACGCACCTTCAAAATGACGGGTGTTCAGGTTTTTTAAATGCAAAATTGAAAGAAATACGTCGAGTTGATATTGACCAAATTTTTAAATCCTTCAAGTCGTTGGTCAGGATCGAACGAAATTGACCGACTGCTAATTATCTTGACTACAATGATTGCGATATTTATAAAAAAAAATCTTCAATTTTTGTGCCACATTAATAATGTCGCCAAAACATTCCGTAATTTTGATAGAATGATTTTGAATCTTTGCAAAAAATCAATCATTTCTATCTCAAGATTTGTCCTCTTTTTTGGTTTAAATACTTTGTTTTTGCATCATTATTTCCTAAAAATTAAATCTTGCCATCAAAGTTTATGTATCTAGTACTTAAACCCACAAATCAGAGTCTACTCCAATAATGAACGTCCTTCGAGGTGGAAATATTGGTATAAGATTCTCCATTTATCCTAAATTTATCCAGAATATGGTAAAGGCTCGCCGGAAACGCTGGACAAGACATATTGCCAGAATACCGGACGACTGCACTGCAAAACAGGTGTTCGCTACGAATCCGGTAGGAACGAGACGTGCAGGGGCGTCAAGAGCGATAGAGGTGGTTAGACCAAGTGGAGCGAGAAATTGGCGAACGGTTGCCATGGACTGAGTGAATTTTATAAATTATGTTAATCAAGTTATGTCGTGAGACAAAAGAAGTATTGGAAAGGAAACTTATCTCATGTGTGTTTCTAGGGATGTTATCTAGTAGTGCGTACGATTTTCGATAGTCGATTCTACAACTAATTTTCCAGATTACCCGAAAAAATCTGAGATCTGTCGCTTGAAATCATTGGTCAGTCAATGCGCATGAACTTTAGTACATAATTTAAACTTTCTGAAACATATAATCTCGGGCAAACGGTGGACTTTGAAGGATGATTTTTTTTCGTGAATTTTCTTTCCCTTTTCCAGACTTAGTCCATTGCACCAATGAACCAAATGTGTCGATTCCTCATGTAGCCAATTTACTCATTGAAAGATCGCAAAACACCAACTGGGTGGTGGTGTATAAGGCTCTCATCACGACACATCATATGCTGGCATATGGGAATGAGGTTAGATATAACTTAAATTTTTAAACCATCCGAATCCCTTGGCTTAACCTTTTGAATTCTACTTTTTTCAGAGATTTATTCAGTACTTAGCGTCCAGTAACTCTTCATTTCAATTGAGTAACTTTCTCGATAAAGGTGGTGTCCAAGGTAAGTTAAATCTTCCTGTTGATTTGAAGTCAGAATGGCTACTAACTGTGGCATTTCGATCCTTTCTAACACATGTAACACTTGCTTCTACTAATACCAAATCCTCAACTAATGTACGAATGCTTTTTGTCTATTCCCAAGGTGCTGTTGGGGCTAAAATGGGTAAGTTCTGCCGATATCGCTAAACTAATATATTACTAAAATTCTTCTGTTTACGATGTTACTTTTATACTTAGGATCGTTGCTGATAGTGTATTCCATGTTGTTCCAATTTCAGGATACGACATGTCCCCTTTCATAAGGCGCTATGCAAAATACTTGAACGACAAGGCGATTTCTTATCGTACGGTTGCTTTCGATTTTTGCAAACTGAAGAGAGGAAAAGAAGAAGGATCGCTTCGAGTGATGAATGCTGATAAATTGCTAAAAACTTTGCCCGTTCTACAAGCTCAACTTGATTCACTTCTCGAGTTTGATTGTACAGCTAATGATTTGACAAATGGTACAGAGTAGTCTACCATCTGGTTGTCTGGACAGTGGATTTAAATGCTTTTTTTTTGTTATTACAGGTGTTATCAATATGTGTTTCATGTTACTCTTCAGAGACTTGATTAGATTATTTGCATGTTATAACGATGGTATTATTAATTTGTTGGAAAAGTACTTCGATATGAACAA
Organism: Uranotaenia lowii; assembly: GCF_029784155.1. Lineage (NCBI taxonomy): Eukaryota > Metazoa > Arthropoda > Insecta > Diptera > Culicidae > Uranotaenia > Uranotaenia lowii. The sequence goes on from NC_073692.1 coordinate 251,826,862, forward strand.
AAAACAATGCCGGGACGCATTAGATCTATACAAAAAATTTCTAACTCGCATGGATCGTGTGGGTGAATTTCTAAAAGTGGCCGAGGTGTGTTATTCTGCTAAGCCATTGCCGTTGCCCATCTTTTAACTCTGCTTTGGTTACAGAACGTTGGCATCGACAAAGGTGATTTACCGGATCTCACCAAAGCACCAAGTTCCCTCTTGGAAGCCCTGGAACAACATCTAGCCACACTCGAGGGCAAAAAAGGTTCTGCCGCAAACACCCCAACACAAACAGCTAAGTGAGTTTAGTTTCCAGAATAAGTTGAAAAACCCGAACACATTCTATCTCATATTAGTATTATTTCAGTCGCCAAATGCTAGTTTAATCGATTTTCGTTTGCAGTTGTTTTATCCTCAACAATAAAACGATCAAGCGGTTTTTGCTGTTATAGATTTTATTTAGATTCCTTGTAAAAAAAACTTAGACCTTAATTCTCCGTTCTATTTGACTCTAACTGTAACTTCTCGATGCGGTATCTCAGAAATGGTCAAAGCTAAATACATGAAATTTTCTTTTTTTTTTTTGAAAGACTAGTTCTTAAATATTTTCGAAGAGAGTTACCAGAGTCACTCAGCAAAAAAGAACAATTAACCGGTTGCCGGTCTGCATATAGACACGGATTACTATTTTGGACAGTAAGTTATACTTACTTGACCAAATTTTATGAAGTATACATACTATTTCGAAAATGTTCAAATTTCCGCTATCAGATGCTTCTTAAAAATTTTGGTTATGATTTTCGGTCTTAAGAATACGACATTGGAAGCCAAAGCGCCCTTGGAAAAATGGGCGTATTGAAACAAAAATAATTCATTTTTTTGAAGTGGATCGTGGAAAACTTTTATTTGCTATGAAATCAGATAGATAGACTAAAGCTAGTAATTTAGATGGTTCCTAACATGTTTTTACTATGTTTTTGTAAATATAATTTAATGAGAATCGTTCAGAGCGATTATAAAGAGCTGTGATTTAGGAAAATTTCAATTTATCGTTTAATAACTTTTAAGGTCGCTATAATTTTGTTTCACAAACACAAATACAATTACCTTAATTGCTATGATTTATTACTTACATTTGTTTATTTTTATTTGTCTTTCTTCCATTTGCTCTTGATTTATGCTTACTCATCTAATCTGTCTTTCATCAATCACATTTTCCGGACACTTATGCGCACTTTCACACAATACACTAACAATGTTACAATTCTTCCTCTCTCACGCCTAATGTCGATGTGAACACGGCACCATAAAAATCCTTCTACTATGTCCCTTCTACTGCTCAACCTCTTTCGTATATTTCCATCAAATACTGTCCAAAATCACAACTATCTCAAATAGCAATCAAAAGAACGTAAAGAGTGGAGTTACCGCCCTATCTTCTACTAGTTCTTCTTTTGGAACTGCTGCCGCATCCTCGAAATTTGATAACCCAACGAATGGCGGTATTGACGAAAGCTTGAAAGCACAAGCCCTTGCCGAAGAGGAAGCAGCGATGAACCAGTATAAGGTAATATTTTGCGTTCGGCTCATTATGTTAATTTATAGTAAGGTACACCGGGGCAAGTGCAAACGGTTTTCACCATAGTTCAACTTTCACATGTCCTAGAAAAATATGTTTATGTTCAAAAATTATCAATTATCGTTCGTTGCATCACTAAAACAGTTCTAAACAAATTCCCGTTGAAAGTGAAAAATAAAAAAATGTTGGTAAAAAGTAACGGTGCTTTTGTGAAAAAATTTCAAAATTTGCACTTGCCCCGTTTATGGGGGCAAGTGCAAACGCCATACTTTTTCCTAACTAATTCACAGATGAGTCAGTGTATCGGTCCTAAAATGAATTGAATACATGTTCCGGTACGTTTTATCAACTTTTATTCATATATTTGCTGTTTTTTTTGCAATATTGATAACTTTTTGGAACTCCATTTTTGGTGACTGTTGTTTTAAGCAAAAGACCTTTATTTACTAAGTTATTACGGAACTTTGAACATCCGCTTTAGATACAACACTTTGGTACCCCTTCTGACCATTTTAATGTAATGCTGAACCATTTTGGTGATCAATTTTCTGAAATGGCTGATGTTACATGGCTTATAGGTGCGTTTGCACTTACCCCGGTAGTGTCGTTTGCACTTTCCCCGCAGTGTGGGTTAACAAGAGCGAATATTATTTTCACAACTTTCGGGGTGTACTGAAAATTTATCATAAATTTTCTGCTTTCACTTGAATATCGGTCCCAAACACTCACCTTTTAACGAAAATTCGGATTTGAATGCCCTTTTTTGTAGCCAAAATATGCCAAACAAAAACACACTGTTCATGTCTAGTACGTACTTAAATTTGTGTGTGATCAAACAGTGCCGTGTTTTAAGTGAAAAATTAAAAGAAAGTTTAGTTTATCTATGTCAGATTGTTCGTTTGGGTCTAAACAACAATTTCTAGAAGACGAAATATTTTTTACTTTTTTTTGTAACATAGAAAAGTTGAGCGTTTGCACTTGCCCCGAGTTTGCACTTGCCCCGGTGTACCTTATATGTATTCAAATTTATTTTCTTCGCTTACAGTCGAAAGTTTCATCTCCAACGGCAGGCAGCGGAGCAAGTGCACCCATGACAAATCCTTTCCTTTCATCTCCACCTACTGCTCAAGGTGGAAGTATTGTTGATCTTTTCGGTGGTGCCGATGCTGGACAAGCCGGAAACAACTCAGCATCCAAGGCATCGGATGATCTCCTTCAACTCGGAAACCCATTCGCTGATATGTTTGGTGCACCGCAACCAGCAGCTGCTACCGCGGCACCTGCTATGGGAAACAACGTTTGGGCTAGCAATGGTAAGTTATGAAAAGATTTTTCTTCTCAAATCAACAGCCACAGGCCAAATTCGGTTCAGAGAAAGCATTACGCAACGGATCTCGGCGGCTAGGCCTCGCCGCCAAGAGTTTCTGGGTCTGCCTCTCCTTCGATGTCCTTTTGGATTCCATTCAAGTGCCTCTCTGCAAATCTCGTTCTCATCTCTTCGCAGTGTGTGCCTAATCCATCTCCACTTACCATCCCGAATCTCGATTTCTAGCGCCCTTTGATGACACCGGCGATGTAGCTCCTCATTTGAGATCCAGTTGCCAGGCTACGAAGCACGGATGATATTCCGCGGGCAGCGATTCACAAAAACTTTCAGTTTTCATGGCGTCACACCATATGTGCACCAAGCTTCACCACCCGTACAACAATACGGATTTGACGTTTGAGTTGAAAATTCGGATTTTCGTTCGTAGAGAGATCCGGCGTGACCGTGAGATGTTCCGGAGTCTCGCAAACGCAAATCGGGCCTTCCTGATCAGGGTTTCGATTTCTTTCCTGGTACCACCATCAGGCGTTATCCGGCTACCAAGATACCGGAAGCGCTTCACTTTCTGTAGCTGTTGCCCAGCTACCACGAAATTGGAATGATTTTCTATGTTGATTTCCATCGACTTGGTCTTTCCGACAATGATTTTGAGACCTGCTGCCTTAGAGCTTTCGGTGAGGTCGGTTTGCTCTGCATGTCTTGTTGTGTTTGGGAGAGCAAAACAATATCGTCTGCCAGGTCAAGCTACTCCATAATCAAACGATTCAACGGCAATCCTCGGTTTAGTCTAAAGGCAATCGATCAAGATCTCTCCATTACGATGAGAAAAAGCAGCAGTGATAAAATACATCCTTATCTCACTCCAGCAGTTATCGGAATTGGTTCGGACAAGAAAATGCCTCGTACCGTGCTTCGATGAGATGCAGACAATTTCTCTGAGACTCTTCGTCGTCAAAGAGCAGCCTAGATGTTTTCGCGGTTCAGTCGGTCAAACGCTTTTCCGAATCAGCGAACATCAGCAGAAGAGAGTCCTGAAATTCGTTAATTTCTTTCAGTATTATTCGTAACGTTGTGATGTGGTCCGGATCGGAATACAGCTTGTTGCCGTCGGAGTGTAGCGTCGATTTTCTCCTGGATCCTGTTCAGGATCACTTTGCAGAGTTCTTTGAGGGTTGTACAGATCAACGTTATGCCTCGCCAGTTACCACACTCTGTCAGGTGCGCTATTCGTGACTCGGAAGAGTTGTTCGAAGTGCTCAGTCCATCGTTTGAGCTAATCTGTTCGATCGGTCAATAACTGACCTGCTCGGTCTTGCATTCTTGCATTAGTACTTGCACCACTAAGGTGGCGAGAAATGTCATAAAGTAATCGGATATCTCCATTGGCGGCGGCTCTTCCTCTCTCTTTGGCTGGGGAGTTTGTCCAGGATCTCTTAACTCGTCTACAAGCTCGTTTAACTGCCTTTTCCAGCTCCGCATATCTTAAGCGTATCCTATATAATTAATAAGATAGATTAAATTAATAAATTGAGTTTAACGAACTTGTTCGAACAATATTAATGATTGTTTCCTACAGGTTTCAACGGAACCTCTGCACCAGGTACTCAGCCCAGTACGGGGAATGCCTTCGTGTCGGACAGCAATTTCTCATCAGTATTTGGTAATACGGAATCTGTTGGTAAGCGATTAGTTCTCAGATTTGTAATTTTGCCGTCCTCTGGTAACTCTTTTTTAACATCCAGTATTTGTATAAGATCTTTAAAAGTAGAGGTTTATATGCGTACCAATCGAACAAAACAAAGCTGCTTTGAAACAGTGGCAAAGATTACACCGTAGATGTTATTGGGTTTTTGTATTAGAAATGCTAAAGGGTTCAACAAGTGAAGATCTTATAATTTAAAACATGAAAAAGTTATATGCACTTTAAAATATATGGTGGTGTACCTCTCTACCTGACCTTACTTTTAATGATCTTGTATGCAGATTGTTTTTTTTGGCACTTCACTGTAATTATTTTTAATTTTCTAATCACTAACAGCATGAAAGTTTCAGTATTGATAGTTTGATTAACTCATATTATTTGGTTTGAACCTAAACAGGAATTTTCAAGTCATGAGTTTAAAATACTGAGGGATGTCATTTTTGTGGGCCATGGTTAATCGGACACCTTGAATTGATATCAGTCGATTAGTTTTGTGTATGATCTTTAATTGTGATATGCCATTTTATAGATAAAAAATTCAACTTTGAACTATCATATTCGTTGTCTTTATCTCAAAGTAGGTTTCATATGAAACCTAGATTGAACTTACCAGAATAAAATATAGGAAAGTAGGACTTTTGGTAGGAAAAAAGTGAAAAGTAGGACATCTTTCTTTCAAAAGCAGGGCTAAAAGTATCACGATTTAGTACACTCAGAGAAAACTTGGTATTTAAACCAAAGTCAAATTGATTTTTATTGAAAAAAAAAATCTTTTGAAACAAACTCCTTTTTATTTGAAACAATGTATTATGAGTTTGATTCAAAATGATAATTTTTGAAACAAAGGATTTATTCTCTGAACTTAAAAGAAACTTTGATTCAAAGAGTTTGTTTCAATTTCAAAGGCGAAAAATTCTTTGAAGGAAAGGAAAACGGATTAGAAACAAAGGAATTTTTATTTGTCCCAGAATCAAAGAATTTTTCCTTTGTTTGGGAAACAAAGGAAAATTCGTTTGTCCTAAAAAAATTTTTCGCTGCGTTTGGAATATGGAATCGTTTTAAAATTTTTAATTTTTAAGTTTTCTCTAATGTTTTTCTTGTGTTATCATTACTATCAAATAAGTTTTACCCTCCCTTTATATTTTTTAAGAAAAACAAATATTCCTTATTCTTTTTTATGTTTGGGCTATCGTCGACGAATCCTTACAAATTACTTTCTACTTGAAGTTATCGGAAATCCAAAGAAATTTTTTTTAGCTAGCTTAGATTATTATTATTTTAGTGAATTTTCATCATTTTAGTTGATTTTTTCGAATACTGTTTTGCATGGTTAATATTTCGAAGACGAATGCGCTTTGCTTGGGCTCCTTCAAAATTAATGCGGCATGTGCTTATCGTTTCCTTAGAACTTCACTTTTTTAGTAACATTTCATAGGAGATAAAACTGTAAATCAATACTACAAAGTATAGATAAACTATGTTTGTTGAACCATGTCAAAGGGGCTGAATTTGTCGACTCATAATGATTTTCAGTTTGCGAATATCTTTAATAAAAACCAAAAGTTTGTGGTCTTAAATAAGTTGGAAAAGCTCAGGGTCATAAAATTCACGTTACCTTTTATATATAAGAGTTGCGTAAGCTTTTTAATAACATCTTTGATCAATTTTATAAATTTAAAATGATTTTTTTTAATTGTAGGATATGTTTATGGGATAATCATAGTAAAAGCATTCGTAGCAGCAATCAGCAAACTATTATTTTCATTTGATTTTTTAAATATGTTTTACCAACATCATTTAGGGCGTTCACAAATACATATTTTTAATTGATAATTGCTCTAACAAAATTGTATGCGAATTTGCATAAGCTTTGCTGAGTGTACCAGTCAAACAGCCAGAGAGACTGTTTTCAGCCTGTTTTGTGATGAGTGCTGTGTTTGAAAACTTAAAGATAAAAAAAAAAGAACTTAAAATATTTTTATAGCTTATCATTTTAATATCTCACACGGTAAATTTTTCTGTTAGTTTCAACTGCACGTTTTAACACGCACCCAGGTTGCAAGTAGAGGAAAGCAAATGGTTTTGAAAACTTACCAAATGTGAAATTTTGAAATATGTACTCCCAAAATATGCCGCAGATCTTTGGGACTTGTTTGTTAGGGTTATATATAATTTGAAATTTGCATGAACTAACCCACGTGGTCTCATCTTGTGTCACTTGCAAGCAGCTTTGGACAGTTCGGTGCCGAATCCTTTCTTGGTTGATGAGTATGATGCGGGAACACAACAGCAACAGGGAGTGTCTAATCGATTACAAACGCACCAAGAGCAGCCCTTTATTCAAGGTGATAGTTATGGAGGAATCTCTTGTTATTCTAGTGCTACTGTCACAAAAACTACTACTAATACTACCACTACTACTAGTGCACACAAACCTGGACCACCAATGCGTCCTCCGCCGCCACATGGCTCAGTTGCATCACCAGCTCTTCAATCTCAACAGCCAAAATCGAGCAACGACAATGTTCTAGATGAATTGTATACTAATATGCTGGTATCTTTAGAATCTTCTCAGTTAAAGCAGAACCCACCGGATTCGGTATCCGTTAGTGGCGAAGTGGTGGCACTTGGTGGTTCACCGCAGCACTCCGCACTACAGCAACAGTTGTTTTCGTCTAGCTCATCATCACGGGCTGAACAGCCTTTAGATGGAGGTCTTAACCTTTCAAACTCATAATGTGTTTGTCTTTCCATTACTGTTGGCTTACCAGTATTCGACCATGTTTTGCTTTCTGTTATGCTCATGTTTTATTCCTGCAATCGGTACTCTGCTATGATTAGGTGCTCCCTCGGGTATCATTTTTGGTTTTCGCTTCAGCGAACTTCGATTCCCATTTTTTTAATTTTCAGATACATCTCCAGATCTTCTTCAAATCCTTATTCTTGTAATTGAGTTTTCGGTTATTTGGAAATATTATAAAAATTATTTGTTAATTTTTTGTTGTTAGTTTTTTATCAGACATTCTTCTAAAAACAAATGTTATTTATTCTAAAAATATATCTAATGGTACGTGAATATTATTTTTGTAAGGAAAAGAAAATGAGTTGAGTTAATTTTGTTTCAATAGGACTTATTTTATCTGCTTCCATAAAAGGTTATATTTCAGTTTTTTTTTCATACAATTCTAACATCCAATTTTCAGAAAAATTTTAAATTTTAGTGGAATTTCATTTTCAAAGCATTCCTATATCTAAATTTGAAGTTCTGACTATTAATATTGCTACGCATCTTCGAGTTAAACGCTTACCTTGAAACATGGTAGTTAGTATCTAATCATGAATCACATTATTCACAATCGTTTTCTATCTCATTCACGCGTATCGCCTATTCTTCATTTATTTTCATGTCTTCAGTTAGGTTATTTTCCGTCTTGTATTCCGAAAATATTTTATAGGACATGCAGAAAAAATAATCTTACATAATTTTGTTTTATAACTGATTGTTACCAAACAATTATTGAAAAATTGCTCAAACACGAGCTTTTAATTTTTCGCTTTTCAACTATTAGAGAACAAAGAACAAACTTACACATTTGACAAAGTAACAGTGTTTAAAAAATCAATTATCACACTTTCGAGAACTCCAAAATATTAAATTGCTCAAAATACTAAGTAGATTCTAGAAGAATAGGGCTTTCAGTTTTCGCTAGAAATCTAAAACTTGCCCCTGGAGTTAGGCACAATCGTAACATTTTTTCAAATATGTATAAGTATCATCACCAAAAAGAAAATTACTAAAGATTGAAAAAATAACAAAAAATATCTGCTATGCGAAAACTGCACTGATTAGCGTTTGAGATCACGGAAGCTTTAAAGAACGTATTTTTATTGGTCTACAGTTCGTAAGTTAACGAGATTCTCAGTAATAAGCCACCGTCCCTATTGATTCATCATATTCGGAGTCGAGGTTTGCGAAAAATTTCAAAATTATGTGATTTTTGATCAAAATCCTGTAACTAAATTCTGTGATTTTTAGTTTAATTTCGTTAGCGTTATGAAGATAAGTTTTAATCGCCGATAAATTTATTAATTTAAGTATGTTCTTGACACGTGCGGCGAGATGAAATGCTAGGTGGAAGAATTTGTAAAGGAACGAAGAACAGGCGGATAGGCAAGCATCAGATGAGCTTCGTAGGATAAAATTTTGAATAGGTGTTGAAACTGTAAGTCTAGGACATTTTTTTTATTGGAAAACATGAAAGTGTGGTGGTACGCCTTTGCCGTACAACAGACTACTCTGTATAGGAAGCGTGATCGACTTTTGATCAGATCCCGGCAACGTTATACAATCCGTGTGGAGCACATCTCTCATATTTAAGCTTTTTTCCTCAGATTTAAGCTTTTTTCTTCAGATTTGAGCATTCTTCTCCTATGCTCTCAAGGCAAAAAAACTTAAATCTGAGGAAAAAAAGCTTAAAAACGAGATTCACCAGCACTTATTTTAAAGATGTTGGTCACACGATACATAGACGAATCCTGTATCGTTGCCGGGCAGATCCCATACAATCCAA
>NC_073692.1:253254032-253419032 GCF_029784155.1 Uranotaenia lowii
TTTTAAACTCAAAATTAAGTAGTTTTGGTTCAAAACCGCACTTCAGTGGCATCCCTCAACTTTGAGTTTGTCTGGGCAATAGCAAAACTAAGTTCTGATAGGCATACTCAATACTAAGTTCGGCAGCCGAACTCGAATTTATCCTTTTTTTTTCGAGGGTAGCTTATTTTCAGGGAATTAAAGGATGATTAAAATTTGTTGTACCCGGATGTTACTGTTCCGGTACATTGCATTGCAATTGCAGAGCGGTGGAAACTGCATTGCAATTGCAGAGCGGTGACACTCCCAGTCATAGAAAACTTCCGGATGTTACTTCCTACGGGAAGTAAACAACATCCGGAAGTTTCCGGACATTCCAAGCCGCTCACCGTATGATGACAATGACGGACAGAGTTTTACGCTGACACGGTGATCATGCATTCCATTATGAAGTTCCTTCATAGTCTTCCGGTAATTGTTCCGGAACCACAAAATTTTGCGACGTGTTCGTTGGTTGCTGTTCCAGTTCGAACTGAACTCGCTAAGTGTTTTTAGTCCAACAAAGAGAGTTCAATTTTTAGTTCATAAGGTCGAACTCAGCTTTGCTCCCTCGCCGAAGGAAAAAAAATGGTTCAATTTTGAGTTCGCAGTTCGAACTCCATTTTGAACCATCGCAAGGAGGAAAAAGGGTACTTAACTTTAAGTTCATAGAATCGAACTATGTTTTGAACCTCGGTCGTACTTAATTTTGAGTTAAAATAAAAGAGCGTGTGGTGAATTCTGCTTCTCGTCGGAAATTCTACACAGCAAGAAAAATTCGTGTAATTTTAGATTGAAAACGATGCACGAAAACGGAACACCGTTTATGATCTAAAATTACATCATCTTTACATCGAGGCGTGTAAATTTAGACCAAAAACGATGCACGAAAAGAGAACAGCATATTGTCGTGTAAAAATACACAGCGATGTAAAATTTTAGATTTTTTTTCGGAATATTAGGAATTTTCATGAAATATTAGGATATTATGAATCGTTTGAGTAGAAAAATACACTATAGTTTCTGTTATTAAACATTTATTTTAAAAAACAATCATTAAAGAAAAAAAAGTACCCCCACCATCAAGAGGACCGCCAGGTTGGGGCACTGTTGAATATAAAGATGTCAATTCTGCTGATATTCTAATCTGTCAGGAGCAGTGGGGGACCAAAGGGAATTCCGTTCCGGACTGTCAGGGTCCGGATCCATACGTCATCCATATGTCATTACGTCACTGGTCGGGTCAGGATGGATTTTGCTTGCAAATGTCCCGAATTGTTCAGGAAAATTCCTCTCCTGGGTATCAAATTCCGGATCCCTGCCCCTTCAAAATCTGCCGTCGCTGTAATCGAGAAACAAATAATGATTTTCAATAACATCATTCGTTTGTTTTCAACTTAAAAACCTACCACTTTTACCAGAGAGCTTCGTCTTAGAATGAAGACACTCGGTTCCCGAAAAATGACTCGACTGACAAATGACACAAACAACAGTTTCAGTCAATATTAAATCAAACAGATATAATTTTACACTGCTTGTGATATAAATTTCATTGGTCGCTTTATTTTTACATCATGGAATGTAAAATTATACCAAAACAATTTATTTTTATTCGCTTTTTGTGAAAAGACTAAAATTACATCAAAATGAGTGGAAAATTACATCTTTTTATGATTATACTTGTGAAAAAATAGATCACTCGTGTTTTAGATTTCGTATACTTTTAGAAATTTTTTGCTGTGTACAGCGAAAAACAAAATTTAGAGAGCGAGTCTCGGATATTTCGGAAGTGGAACGCTAGCTTCGAGTTGGCTTTGACCATCAACGGCAACGGCGAACCGGAAGGTGACGGAAATCATCGTAACATCCGCAGCAACTTCCAGTACGGCAACGAAGATGTCCGGAAAAAATTTAGCATCGCGACGGCCTACTCAGTACCGTAGGACGGTTGCTTGTTACAGGTAGGTCACAAAATTCATTATTTTGGAGATATTTATGCAAAACTAGGTGGTCAAAACTATAGTTCAATTAGAAGAAAATATTGAGAACTTTTTTCTTTTGCTTTCAGGTTATGGTTGCTAGCCTGTTTCGAGAGTTTATCGATTGTGGGAATCAGAACCGGACAAATAAAATGTACACACCAATCGAATGTCCAGAATCCCCAGGGTCGTTATTTGACCAGATCGATTGTCGGAGAGGAATTTGTACATAGCCTGGAAATGTATCGGTCCGAAACCCTGCAGTGAGAATGACGGATATTGTCCCACCTAACCTGGTAGCTATTGGGCCTTATCCTGCGACGCGAATGAAGTGACTCGGAGTCACATTAGTCGTAGTCACGTGACTCTAGTCGGGGTATTCCGAGAGGCGACTCACTCACGGTGACTAGTTCATTGCCTCGGTGGCTTGATGTTCATTTTGACGTTCCAGAGTCAATGAACCAGTTTCATCGGGTTCACCATGCGAACTGTCAAACATGTAAGGAACATTCAAAGCAGGTAGTGTGATATTCAATTTCTTGGATGACGTCACATTCATGAAGAATTTCAAAATAATGCATTCAATTTTTATGTAACCAAACCCAATGTAGGACTTCAATAAGAGTGTGATTTGTATTTTTGTACGTGACAAAATTTCAGATTTAGATATAATGCATACTGAAAAGTGTTTATTTTAATTTTTTTAAATGAGATTCGAAATCAAGTCGAAATGTTTTTTTTTCTTTATTCGGATTCTCCATTTAGAATCGAAAATTTAAATAGCTTGAGAATTTCAAACTCGGATTGAAACTTCAAATCCAAAATTTCATTGTATATTTACGTTTGTCTTATAAATTTTATATATCTTATTAGTATTTGACGATAGGAAAGGGGTCATCCTTTTTTTTGCAATGATTGCGGTACTATGTGTCGGATCGAGATTAAAATTCTTACATGGTAGTTTTACAGGACAGATTTAAAATTTAAAATCAGTTGATAGAAAAAGGGGTCGTTCATGTTCATTGTTTGATATTTTTGCCATCAATTTTTATACCTCCGAAAAAGGCGTAGATTCGTACTCGTGTGTCGTTTTTAACGGATTAACATATTCTAATTTCAGTTTGAAAAACATGAAAAAGGATAGTGTATAAAAAGTGTTTAATATTAAAAGCGATATATTTTCATTAAGTGACATTTTATAAACTTTAATAATAATCATAACTATACTTTTAGCTCTGCCTTATTATACCAAACAAATCTTTAAAACTTCATCATATATGATGTAAAGAAGCACAACATATGACGGAATTTTCAAAGCGAGTTAAATATCCTGGGTGAAACAACAGTATTCTGCCTAAGAATTGATCAAGGATGACATGTCAATCCACCATTATTCCATCTGAAATTAACTTCTTAATTCTTCCCATGGTAGCACAGATTATTCAGAAATTTGCACAGCTGCATTTGAACTGGGCGTTTTGGATCAACACCATTTTCTCACCGAATGGTTAGGTCTGAGTGAAGAATCATTGCACAAATATTGAAGAGAATCGATTCACTAGTTTTCGTTCGGCAGTTCAAAAGCTACACAAAATTCGGATTTTTTTCGAATTCAAATCAAGTCGTGAATTAATGTTCAATAACTTGATATAACTTTTGCAGATTTTTGGATAAAAAAAACTTAATGATATTTTTTTATTTCTAAATTAGATTTTTTATCACATAATGAAAAATTTGTTCTGTTGAGTTTGATAAATACTTAATTCTGTATGATAATTGAGTGATAACTGCGATACAAATATGCTGCTTGATTAAATTCAGTCTGATAACATTGAAATTTGAAATTTTAATTGGATTTCAAAGGAAAAGATTTCAAAGGCATAAACATTTGAAATATGCAAGTAACTGGATTTATCAAAATTGCTAAGTTTTGCAACTACTAAAACATATGCAAAAACGTGAATTTCGTACCTCAAAAATCAAGTTACCTTTATTGATTGAACTTCATCCGAAGTTCATTCGAAATTATTTTTACCCAACGTTCGTACATACTCAGGTAATGCAAACCAGATAAATTTCATGCACAATTATGCACAGTTTCTTCAAAGTTTTGATTGTAAATGCATTTTAAATTGTTTGCGAAGTATTTATTTTTTTTGTTTGCAACTAGTTCAAGCAATCTTATTAGCAAAAAAAGCAACTTCTCTGTCTGTTTTGATTACCATCAATTTTAAAGTTAAAGATATGCGTCACCTCCCTTTACATTTGCTTGATTTTTGCCACTGTGTTCATTCGCATGGTACAAGATGAATCCAACGAGCTGTCAAAGCCCAAAGCAAATTCGAGATTCGATGGATTCGCAAAAAAAATGTGTCTCGCGTTTTTCGACGGTTCGGTTCGGCTTCCGTAAAACAGCAAATGACCGAGAATGTCTGGGTCATTACCACGGTTCTGTTGCCGCGGCTGTTCTCGGCCTAGTTTTACATCCCACTGCCGCTGGAATCGAAGGAACAGCAAATTTTGCTAACGCTGCGGCAGCAATCGGAATTTTCGAGCAGATCTGGGAGATGGTAGCGGAACTGGCCAGGAATCTAATCAGTTGTTTTTTTTCCAATGTGCCATCACCCTGAACATCCAGGTTAGGAATCAGCACTACCGGGAGGGCCAGCATCTGTCGCTGATCAAACAGATACTGGAACCTAGATCCCTCGTCGGACTTGGAGGTGCGGTACCAGACCGTTAAGGCGTGTATTGTGATGAACGCCAAATTTGTAGGTTGAAATGAAATTTATTTTCGAAATGTAATGTGCGTTTTTCAGAACTAGCTGCCCCTAATGGTAGGACGGTAAAAGAAAATGAAACAAGAAATTTATAAACAAAAAAAACTGTATTATGAGAACCATCTATTTTTTTTATTGAAAGAATCAACGGAAATAGTGAAAAAGTTACCGCAAAGCTTGCGTTAAGCTAAAACTTAATCTTCTTTCTTTGGGGCGTGAAAAAATTAAGTCATTGTAATTGTGATTTTTATTTACGGGAACCTTTTAAGTCCATCGGCCGGCGGGGGTAGGAACCCCACTGTTGCAGATCCAAGCTTCTTTTTTTTGTCTTGGAAACAACCGAATTTAAGTAGAAAAGTTTATGTTACAAGTATTCAGAATAAGTACTTCTAAATTCAATCACGTTTTCTGAATGATTTGTTAAAAAATCAGTTCGATTTTCATATATTTCTTTTGCATTGAACTTTTTTCCCATCGAGTCACCTGCGAAATAGGTCACGACTTCAAAAGTCACTTGGCACCGACTTGAGTCACGCCATTCGCCTCTGAGAATACGGCGACAGTAAAAAAAAAGTTCATTCGAGTCACCTAAAGTTCATTCAAGTCACGGCATTCGCCTGCTAGAATACGGTGACTCTAAAAATCTTAGTCACTTCACGTCACTCGCCTCGCAGAATAAGCCCCATTGTATTAATCACCAGATTCATTCGGATTATTAGAAAATGTAAGTTGAAATCAATTGAATAAAGAAAGTATAAAACATTTTCAATTATTAATTATTTCGAGATCCGAATCCCCATCAAAAATTTCATTGCATGTATTTGTGTCATTCACGTACGATTCCAAAAACCGTGTGCATAACGTTGGAAGAACGTTTCGTCAAATCGTATCATAACTGTTACTGTAAATGTTGAGTTACAAGAGTACTTTAAGAATAACTTTAACAATAACAGTTTGATGCTCTTAATATGTTTCAGTGAGCGATTTTTGGATGTTTTCTAAACTGTTTGTAGAACAGTTCTCCCATACAACTGTTCTAACAGTTTTTAACAATTACATAACCTAACAACATATTTAAAATACTGTCAATTTGGAATTCAAGATTTAGGTAATGTATTTTACATTTTCAATTAACATTTGTTAAAAGTTTTTTCACGCTTCATCAAATCGTCGTTTGACTGTTCCAGAAAACATTTGGTTATAATCCTCATTTATGCGGGAGGAGTTAATTTTTTAATGCCTTTAACACTAAACATACCGACACTTTGTATATACCTATTCATACCGCGAGCGGTCAAGTGACGGCAAACACCGTTTTCGCTAAAACTCCTTTGTTTCTCAACCGATTTCCACGAAATTTATAGTTTTGAAAAGCATTTAATTCGACTAAAATATGTTTCTCAGTCAATTTTCAGCTAAAATCAAAGATTCCTAAGTTATTTGAAGTTCAAAAAAAAATTTATGAAAAAACATGCCTCAGAAAATAGGCTGTAAATTAGTTTTAAAGAGCTCGAAAAAAATTTCACTTAGTGCCTCAGAAAGCTGAAGTTAGAAGCTATATGTTGCACATATGAAATATTTTTTCAAAAAATTTCTAAGATCATGGCTACAAAAAATGTACAAAAGTTGTGTAAAACCTGTACTTTTCAATCAATCAACCGCCAAACCTGTTAATGTTACAGCAGAAAATTTTTAAAAATTGAATTGTAAAGTTGACGTAATTTGTCACATTTTGGCATCTTTAGATTTTTAAAATACGAAATACATAATTTATGACGACTTTTCAAAGGTAGCTATTTTTCGAACTTTTTATCAATTGGGATTTTCTGAGGCAATCCCCACACCTAAATTCAGCTTTGCACTGGATTTTGAGTATGTTATCGTAAGGTTTAGGCTTTAAAACTATATGCAAAAGAAAGCAAATTTCATACCGGTTCTAGTGATGTAACTGCATTGGCGATGCGATGCTTGACAAAAATATAATAAATATATTTCTGAAAGTAAAACCAGAAAATTTGAGCGAATGCTCGTTTTTTTTTTTTTTTAAATATGTCTTTATTAGTCTTTTAATCATTACATTTAAGTTACATTATTAAAGTTAAATTAAAGTGTTCAGATCAATTATGATCAGTTCAACTCTTTGATACAGTTAATTTTAAACATTGTTTATTTGATTTAAATTTGCTTTAGCTATAAATAATTTGATTTATAGGAGAATATCCTGTTGAGCAAAAAAAAAAAAATGTATAAACTTAATCCTAAATCCTAAAAACTAACTTAATTGTAAAGAGAACGAATCTCTGCGATGGAAGACTGCATCGATTTGCCTCTGAAGTTGGAGATAATTTTGTTGGCCATCTCTCCGATCGATTCAATGCCCGCAATCCGATGAAGATCTTCGGTGCTGTGCCAAGGTGGAAGCCGCAAAATCATTTTCAGAACCTTGTTCTGAATCCTCTGGATGGCTTTTTTCCTCGTCGCGCAGCAGCTAGACCAAATCGGAACTGCATACATTATCGCTGGTCGAAAGACCTGTTTGTAGATTAACATCTTATTTCGCAGACACAACCTGGATTTCCTGTTGATGAGAGAATAAAGAGATTTAGTGTATTTATTACATTTAGATTGAATATCTTCAATGTGATTTTTAAAAGTAAGATTCCGATCAAGTGTAAGTCCCAAGTACTTCACGTGATCAGACCATTCTAATGAAACCCCATTAAAAGTTATGGAATGATTTTCATTAGGTTTTAAAAAATTTGCTCTTGGCTTATGGGGAAATAAAATAAGTTGAGTTTTGGAAGCGTTAGGAGAAATTTTCCACATTTTCAAGTAATTCAAAAAGGAATTTAAATTTTGTTGCAATCTACTGCATACCACCCGTAAATTTCGACCTTTGGCTGAAAGCAAAGTATCATCAGCAAATAATCTTCTACCTTTTCCTTCTGGTACATCAGGAAGATCAGAAGTAAAAATATTATATAAAATTGGCCCAAGTATACTACCCTGAGGGACACCAGCTCTAATGGGTGTCCTTTCAGAGCATGAATTTTGATAGCTTACTTGTAAGGTTCGGCTAGTCAAATCATTTTGAATAATTTTGGTGAGATATACAGGAAAATCAAATCGAGCTAATTTAGCTACTAAACCTTTGTGCCAAACACTGTCAAAAGCTTTTTCAATATCAAGAAGAGCAACACCAGTTGAATAGCCTTCAGATTTGCTAGCGTTAATCATATTAGTTACACTCAAAAGTTGATGTGTAGTAGAATGTCCATGACGAAAACCAAATTGTTCATCAGGGAAAATAGAATTCTGATTAATGTGAATCATCATTCTATTCAAAATAACTCTCTCAAATAGTTTACTTAAAGAAGGAAGCAAACTAATTGGTCGATAACTTGAAGGCTCTGAAGCACTTTTTCCAGGTTTTAAAATTGGAGTTACTTTGGCATTTTTCCATTTATTGGGAAAATAAGCCAAGTGAAAACATTTGTTGAAGATTTTAACTAAAAAATTTAAAGTGCTTTCAGGCAACTTTTTAATAATATAGAATATAGAAAATCCCATCTTCCCCTGGAGCTTTCATATTTTTAAATTTTTTGAAAATCAATTTAAGTTCATCAATATTTGTCTCAGAAGAACTTTCAAACACATTTTGCTTAGAAAGAATATCATCAAATTCTAGGGAAATTTGAGCATCAATTGGACGTTGATATTGGCGTCGACGAATGTTTTTCAGTCGTATCAAAAACTGAAGATCATCATCAATTAAAGGTTGATTAAATTTATGTTTAACTTTAGGTATTGAGGCGGCTTTAGCATTGACTATTGAAGTTGTCAAATTTTCTACAGCCAAATCAATATCTTCTATTGAATTCAGTGGAACGTTTACATCTAAATTACGTTCAATAAAATTCATATATCGCTCCCAGTTAGCCTATTGAAAGTTAAAAGTTGATTTTAAAGGGTTTTCAATGGGACTTTGGGATAAAGAGAAAGTTACTGGAAGGTGGTCTGAATCGAGGTCCGCATGAGTAACTAATTGACTACAATGCTCGCCTAAATCCGTTAGAACCAAATCAATTGTGGAAGGATTTCTAATCGAAGAGAAACAAGTATGCCCATTAGGATATTCAACAGTATAATAACCTGCAGAGCAATCATTAAACAAAATTTTCCCATTAGAATTTGATGAAATATTATTCCAAGATCGGTGTTTGGCATTAAAGTCACCAATAATAAAAAATTTAGATTTATTTCTGGTGAGTTTTTGTAAATCTCCCTTCAAAAAATTTTTCTGTTCACCGCTGCATTGGAAAGGCAAATATGCGGCAACAATTATAATTTTCCCCATAGAAGTTTCTAATTCAATTCCAATTGTTTCTAAGACTTTTGTATTGAAAGAAGGGAGAAGTCTAAATTTGAGACGACTATTGATGACAATAGCTACACCCCCACCTTGTCGATCAAGTCGATCATTTCGCAAAATTTTAAAGAAAGCATTGCTTTTCAAGTTATTGTCTGGCTTTAAAAAAGTTTCAGTGATGGCAGCAATATGTATGTTTTGGGTTTTCAAAAATAAAAAGAACTCATCTTGGTTAGCCAGCAAAGATCTAGCGTTCCAATTCATAATATTTAAACATCTATTTAGATCCATGAGGGAATCGCAAAGTCATAATAATTTTGTTAGCATAATTAAAAGAAGTTTGGAAAGCTTCAAACATTGAATTTGCTTTCAACATAAGTTGCATCATTTCCATTAAATTTTGATGCAAAAATTTTAATTTTTCCTCAGTTATCTCACCCAAATCAACAAAATTGTTAGGATCAGAAAATGAAGGAGAAGAACAAGTATTTGAATTTCGGGGATTTTCCCAAGCCTTCGCATGAACGTTGGGACTTGGTTTTTTCCCATTTTTATTAGTTAAACCTGAAGAGGGAAACCCATTTTCAACCACCTCTGAGAACGATAAACAACGAGTCTGAGGCGCAGAATCAGCCCAGGTAACATTAAAATCACTTCGGGTATTACCCAGCCGTGATTCCAATGTAGGCCGAGGCTGACCGCGAACAGGCAGGCTGTTTGCCGGTCTGACGTGTGAAGATGAAAAAGAGGAAGGAGGAGAAGAAACTTTTCTGGAAACTTTGGGATTTTTCCTAGAAGCAACAATTTTTGCCCTAACGGGACAGTCTAGAGAATTCGAGGAATGATTACCTGCGCAATTCGCACACTTAAAAAATTCTGTTTTTGGCTTATCACCACCAAAAAGGCATTTAGATTTTTCATGATCGAATGAGCCGCAAAACATGCATCTGGCATTCATTCTACAATTTTTAGTGCCATGACAAAAAGCTTGACAACGACGACATTGCGTAATATTTTGTAGAAAATTGGTAGAAGATTTACGAAAAGGTTCGAATTTGACTCGACAATGAAACATAAGACGAGCCTTTTCAAGAATTTGCAAATTATTAACCTGATCCTTTTTAAAATGGATCAAATAAAGTTCAGGAGCAAAACCAACACTACTGGTATTATTCGTGTTGGTTCTTTTCCTCATTTGAATTACTTGAATTGGAGAAAAACCTAACAAAGAATTTAATTCAGCTGTGATCTCATCCGGTGTCTGATCGCCAGTGAGACCACGAAGTACAACTTTAAATGGACGATCACTTCTAGTGTCGTACGTAAAAAATTGGTGTTTTTTATTATTCAAATAATTTAAAACCTTTTGAAAATCATTAAAAGATTCCGCCAATATACGAGCAGTTCCCCTTCGACCGATCTGAAAAGAAATCTTCACATCCTTGACGGAAGTGACGATTTCTTTTCGAAAGGCATTGAAGTCAGGAATCGTGACCGTTATTGGTGGAATCTTTTCGTTTTTAAGAGTATAAGAAGAAGAAGGTTTCTTAGTACTCTTATCAGAATTAAATATGAATATTTCCTCATCACCGATGTTATGAAGGACATCGAATGAATTGGAAATTTCAACTTTTTTGGGCGATGGACCTGAATTAGGTTCGGCAATCCGTTTTCTCCC
Organism: Uranotaenia lowii; assembly: GCF_029784155.1. NCBI lineage: Eukaryota > Metazoa > Arthropoda > Insecta > Diptera > Culicidae > Uranotaenia > Uranotaenia lowii. The sequence goes on from NC_073692.1 coordinate 253,264,857, forward strand.
GGCCCTTGAGTCGGCCGAAGACTTCCCCATGCTGGAAAGAAAAGAGAAAAATATGAATAAAAGAAAATAAAAATAATTATAGCACTGAAAAGTGCTGATTGAAAAACAGGTAAGGAAAAAATAAATAATGTAAAAATGTTCCTACAGGTACACAGCAACGATACGATGCTCCGGCGTACGTGTTGACGGCTCAACGGTACAGATGGAAGTGAGCGAATGCTCGTTTGTTTTTTCGTTTCCTTTCATCCGTCTTCGTGTGCAAAATAGCTTTGAGATATTACCACCCACTGCGCCCGTCTGCCAAGCAAGAATTTTTGGTGACTTTTCAAAATTCAGACACTACTCCACTGTTTTATTTATCATATTTTTGTCAAGCATTGCACCGCCAATACAGTGACATCACTAGAACCGGTATGAAGTTTGCTTTCTTTTGCATATAGTTTTAAAGCCTAAACCTTACGATAACATACTCAAAATCCAGTGCAAAGCTGAATTTAGGTGTAGGGATTGCCTCAGAAAATCCCAATTGATAAAAAGTTCGAAAAATAGCTACCTTTGAAAAGTCGTCATAAATTATGTATTTCGTATTTTAAAAATCTAAAGATGCCAAAATGTGACAAATTACGTCAACTTTACAATTCAATTTTAAAAAATTTCTGCTGTAACAGGAACAGGTTTGGCGGTTGATTGATTGAAAAGTACAGGTTTTACACAACTTTTGTACATTTTTTGTAGCCATGATCTTAGAAATTTTTTAAAAAAATATTTCATATGTGCAACATATAGCTTCTAACTTCAGCTTTCTGAGGCACTAAGTGAAATTTTTTTCGAGCTCTTTAAAACTAATTTACAGCCTATTTTCTGAGGCATGTTTTTTCATAAAAATTTTTTTGAACTTCAAATAACTTAGAAATCTTTGATTTTAGCTGAAAATTGTCTGAGAAACATATTTGAGTCGAATTAAAAGCTTTTCAAAACTATAAATTTCGTGAAAATCGGTTGAAAAACAAGGGAGTTTTAGCGAAAACGGGGTTTGCCGTCATTTGACCGCTCGCGGTATGAATAGGTATACCACATGCGTTATTCGAAAACCGCAATACTTAAAAAAAATTTAAAAACGCAAAAATACTTGCATTTCGTAAACAAAAATAGTCCTGTCGTGAAATTTGCGAAAAAACATTTATATAAGGCGTAATCATCGTTTAAAGTTCAAAAACCGTCATTTGACCGCCTCCGGTACGTTTAGTGTTAAATAAGGCAATAACTGCTGATTGATAATTTTGATGACTATTAATAAAATGAGTTTTTTTTACACAGCAAATGAACAAAGAAAATATTTTTATTTCTTTTTCAAACAGGACATACTGTAGTTATAAAGGTTTAAAAAAAGCGAATCGAAAATTCTCTTAAGAGTGATAGAAAGTCAAGTTTTTTTTAATGCTTCTTATGTTTTAAAACGTTTGTGAGAACCTAAAACTATGCAATAATTTTTATTGTTACGTACATTGAAAAAAAAAAAGATGCCTTAATGATGCCTAATTTTGCAATCGTTTAAATTCCATAACAAATCATGCTTTAATTTTGATATCGAATCTTGAATTCAATAAGTTCTATCTAATTCTTAATTTTCTATTAGCTTAGCGATGCTTAGTTAAACAGCTTAGTGATGCTAAGTTAAACAATCGAATTAAATTCTATACTAAGTTTTTCTCTAAGCTTGCTGTTGTTAGCTTATTATGGTCTCGGTTTGCTATCAAAGGAAGAATAATAAAACCTTAATGATGCCTTATTTTACTGTTGCCAAAAAACAGTCACCAAATGGTGCTATCATTTTGCTATTAATACCTCATTTACGTTTCACTTTGCTATCCAAAAAACAGATTTCGATACCTTAATGATGCCTTGTTATGTTATCGTCTGAAAATGAATACCTAAATATGCTATCATTTTGGTGCCGATGCCTTGGTCACGTTTTGCTATCGATTCAGGCATCAAAGTCTGCTCGGGTTTCTAAAACATATAAAAGTTAATATGAACGAGCCCTTTTCCTGCCGTCTGATACAATTTTTGAAATCAGGAATAGACCCTTGGTCTTGCAATACTCCCGTGTATGGATTTTTGTCTCGAACCAATCCAAAATTTAAAAAAGTTATAATGAACGACAATTTTGCTGTCGTATGATTAAAAATTTGAATCCAGAAATCAAGCGTTTTGGTTTTTCTCGACCCCGAAGGGAATCCACAGAGAACAGACATACAAGCTAGCCCACGAAACTTGTGTAAAATTTCCAACGATAGTTTTGAACAATTTTTTTTTGTTTTTTGGCTGGGCCTTTTCGAAAACTGGTCACTTGAAAATTTGATTTCTAACTTTTGAACGGCGCAATAGATGGCACTATTTCAAGTCAATTTCTAACGTATTTTTGGAATGTCAGCATTTGAAATTTTACACACTTTTTGGAAGATTTTTTGTTCGAGCTTGTACGTCTTTTTATTCTGTGGGGAATCTTTAAAATTCGGTTACAGTTGCAAATAAGACTTGATTTTTGTAGGTTTGTATAGTTATAGGTGTGTAATTCAAATAGTTTGAAATCAGAGAAATATAGTAAAAAATTTTAACAAATTTTCTCAATACACTTGTTTTGATATCTTTTTATAAATCAATCTGCGAATCTAAGATGCTCACTGCGAAAAAGTGTTGATAAAAAGATTATTTTCGTAATTTTTACAATTGGTAAAAATTAAAACTTTAAGTATTCTTTACAGAATTTTCCGATATAAACGTCATTTCACAAATGAAAATTAAACACACATCTTCGTAGAAGAAAAAGTAAAAACAATCGTTAAGTTATCCACAATATTTTTACTGGGCATCAATCAGCGTAAGACCCTCATTTTAATGATTCTCATTTTGCAACAATTCCAAAACAATTATTCAAAAAAGTGTTCGTTAATAATTGCTTTGAATTAAAAACTGAACATTTAATTATTTTTCTGAAGCATTTTGCTGAATCGTTGTTCGAAAGTTTCGAATTATTAATACATAATTCTTGTTCCAATTCTTCAATTCTTGAAAATAAATTTAATTCTTAATAAGATCATCAAAATCATATTTTTCACAGTTCCGTGCGGGCCTTCGTAGAGTGCGGTTGTGTTTTTTTCCCTCATGCGTTGTGTTGTTGGGTAAAAATTTTCTCTCCGGCGATGGAGGTGTGTGGTCGTTATCGCGTCGTTATCAAAGTTAGATGTTATGTGCTGGCTAAGTTTCTGGCTATTAAGTGACGCTAAACCATAGTCATAATGGGAAATATTAATGGAAGTAAGGGTCTCAGAAAACGGGCGTTGTTAAAAAAAAAATTAAATAAAACTGAAAGAATGCTCCCGAGAGTGTCGATGGAAGGTTTAGTGCGGATGGCAGGCTTTTGTGTAGTTTTCGGTTCTCTGGAAGTGACGTGGGTTCAAGGATAACGAAGTGATCGGCTGGCTCAATGAATTGTGGACATTGTACCTACCTAGTGATAGTAAAAATTCGCTCCAGCAAATTTAAAGTTGTAAAAATGGCTGCCATCGAGCGAAGTCAATTAAGTGGTGGCAATTGGTTGGCGTGAGAGAGAGGGGGCATGTATGTTGAGTGAAAAGGTTGAATCGTGTGAGGGAGGGATTGTGTCGGAGTATCTGGTGTGTTGGTATGCGTAATAAATATGTAAGTCCGACATCACGTGGAACACACACACGTCTATGTGATTATTGTCAACGCAGGTTCGAGCATGTTTTTCGGAATCAGAGTTCACGAGATGAGTCAACATGTAAAACTAGAACGAGACTCGGGTGAGGCATTTCCGATTACTCTTTCTCATATCTTTTATTGCATGTTTAATTTAGGTTCTTTTGATATTAACACAGGAAATTCGCATCATATTTTAGGTATTCTGTTCGAGAACTGGAATATGATTTTTTTTTCTTTTGCATAAAAAATTAGTTTTTCTGATCAAATTTCAGCCTTGATTGCTGAAGATTGTGACACCTTTTCAGATTCATATTTATTTCAGCATATTTTGTCGACCCTTTTTTGAATTTATGTTTTTGCATATTTTTACAGCTAAGTTCATTAATAGAGTGTTTTATTTCAATAATAGATCATAACTTTTTGTATAAGAAGCGGTGGAGGATTATATTAACCAAGTAAATGTTTCTCTCGAGAAAATTATTTAATTATATTTCCCTTCCAGTCCAGTCCATTTGTACTACGGGTCAAATGCAGTGGCAACTGGCTTTAGTCGGAATGAAGTGGTTGTTGTTATTCTGTTGATTTTAGCAACGAAAACGAATGCTATCAATTAAATTTCCTAACAATTCTACAGTCTGAATCAGCTTGAGACGGCATAACTACTAGCTATTTTCGTTTTGTGAAATATTTTAGATTTTTTCTTCATAGTACAGTATTCGCACATTAGTTGTACGATTTTTAATCGGATACGCTCGAGTATTGGACGTTTTAGGGAGCTAAGTTAAAGGCCAGTTTTGCTTAACAGTCCTAACTTTTGTTTGGATGGATCAAGAAATCAAGTGTTTTTTTTTAAATATTTCACGAATCGGAAACCTCACAATTAAAGTTTTTGCTCCATCAGATGCAGTCAATCAAAGACTTGTAAGATACCGTTTCTAAGATATTTTTACAAACATCTACTTCTACCAAATTTATATGAAAAAAACTAAGTTTAACATTGCATGTTTCAGCGTGTCCTGTTTTCATAGGAAATTTTAAAATTGATTTGATAATTTAGATGATAACAATTTATTATTCCAGCTACCACCAGCAAATTCTGCAGTGAAGGAGTCCGGAACTTCAATCATATTGTTGCTTTGAATTTAATTTTATGTTTTAGTTTGATAACCATATGATCAATACATTATTAAGCATTCTTTGACACTAACTACTAAATGCTTCTTTAGTATTAATTGCTGCTGTGCCGGAGGAAACCATAAATTTCAACAATTTATATCATGGTGTATTTCGATAAACTGTTGAGAACTATTCAATGATTGATTTTAATTTTCATTATTAATTTAAATTAATAAATTTATAATCTGAGATATTTAAATTTCCAAAACTTATTTTACCCAGACAACATTGTTTTATGCAATAACATAAGAAAATTAGTTTCAGCTTACGTTTTGATTCATTTTTCAGACAAAAAAAACTTACAATGCAGCAAAACTTCGGACCATGAACGATAAATTGTTTTCAAATAGCTTAGTTAGTCATTTGATTTTCAATCCATTTTGTTTCTGCATAATTATTTACATTTCAGTTGTAAATTTTATATTATATTGTATGAATATATCGCATTGGGTAATTATTTGAACAATCCATGCGAGCATTTTGTAGATTGCATATTTCGATTGATTCCTCTACGTTTACGCATAATTTCATTTACAGTGAGAACATCAGGTGCTGTATGGTATTCTCTCGGACCTCATATCACAGCGAGTGAGCAATATATGATTATGATTAATTAATCGAAGTTACCTTTTTCCAGCAAATAAAGTACGTGCAATAAAAAAAAACATACTTATAGATAAGTATTTGCGAGTTATTTTACGATACATAAAATATTACTAAACTAATCAACAAACCAATTCATTTTGCAGCGGTATCATCATTCAGAATATGAAGTATTGGATTCAACAGTTCGCTCATCATTACCGCTTTCATTGCTTAAATTTTATATTGCATTGAATATTTTATCATTTTATTGAAACATGTTTTTTTATCATATCTAATCAATTTGCTATATCATATTTCATTATACAATATTTCATTACATTATAATACTGCAAATTATATATCAAATATTTTTATATAAACAAAAGACAAGGGTAGGGGCATCTGAGTATCCTCGTTTTACAAAAAGAGCGGGTTACCGTGTATGCTAGTACCGCATTGAATACTACACTCAGAGGAAATCTTATTATAAATTTCATAAGATACATCTTATGAACTACTTTTTTGCGTCCAAACTAATTGTTCATAAGAGTCTTATGAAATTCTTTCAATTTTCATACGATGTTCTTATGAAAAATAGAAGAAACGGCATTGTGAAAAAATGATGAACACGTTCATTCATAGCATCAGTTTTTTTTTCATCATCTAACAGTACGAAGCAATCGCCAGTTCATAGTTATTATAGTTTTCCTTCAATGTTAAATGTTATTGTTATCTCCGGAATGGTAAGTGTGTTTTTGGTGTGAACGTGGAATATATTAGAAAACTAAAATACATTATTTGTTTACTTTTCAGCAAGCTGATCGGCAAAAAACCAAAGGTCGAAGATTAAGATGCGGCAAAAAAAAACTTTGATGGAGCCGTCTGTTGATGCGCTGCTGATGGTGACAATGAAGGATTTAATTTTAAACGAATTTGGCAAACAATAAAGTGAATGTTTTCAGCATGAAATATAGAGAATTTTTCTTATTAGAAAGTGATTTACTGTTTCCATAAGAATCTCTTATGAAAAGCAACAACCTCTCATTGAAGTAGGCGTTCATCTTCAGAATTCATTCGCGTCATAAGACAATCTTATGAATTTCATTAATTTTTCTTATGGCGCCACTTCATAAGAGAATCTTATGGCATACATAATAGTATTTTTCTGAGTGTAGACGTTCCTCAATTTATGTCAAGGGAATTTGGCATGGTTGAGAAAAATAAAGTATTTGATTACTTTTTGTAAAATAAGGACGCACTCTTTTTTCGGAAGCCTTGGCGGCGGGATTATAATTTGCATGCTATCGTGGTTAGTCAACAATATGGTTATAGCTTCTCGAGACTTTCCCCCTTTTTATCCTGGATACCGTAAGTGCTTCTGCTTACGATTCCATTCCCTTTGAAGTCTCATTGAGTGGTTATGACTATATTGCGTGGTAACCAAGATAGACGCGTGGGTTATTTTCTTTGCCACAACCGCGGCGCTGCCGTAAACCCAAGGTGGATACAATACATACATACATACAGATCATCAAAATCATATTTTTCTTCACGCTCTCAATATTTCCAAACTTTTTGTATAATGTTTGAATAAAATAAAAGAATATTGAATAAAGAGTTAATTTCTGAAAGTTAATACTCTTTCAATATTTCAGTGAAAAGTCATAATCAATTGCAATTGAAATAACCAAACTTTCAGATTCAGAATGGATTTTTAACCTAAATTATTAAGCTGGATTTCTACTCAAAAGTTTAAATATTATTGTGTAGATGAGCTTAAAACAGTATCGGCGATATAATTGGTGGAATCCTGAAATCTAGCTGTGTTGGTCAAAAATTCGAAAAAAAATCTTCCGAATGCTCTGTTGTGGTATTAGCCTACTTGGTTGAATGATTCAACTGAATCAAAGCAATCGAAAGATTCCTTTTAATTCAACCACGGTAAATGAAAAGTTCATATACCAGTATTTCGATAGCAACTTACTACCTTCTTCAGTGAACGTTTTCAATCGAAAACGTTCACTGTAGAAGGTAGTAAGTTGCTATCGAAATACTGGTATATAAACTTTTCATTTACCGTGGTTGAATTAAAAGGAATCTTTCGATTGCTTTGATTCAGTCTTCCGAATGTTCAACTTGAGCGATTGCCTTGTTTCCGAAAAAATAGTCGGGGATGAAGGAATAATTTTATTTCTCCTGGGAAAATTAAAAAAAAAATGGCAAGTTTTTGTAACCTATGCTGTATAAACTGATTTTGGAAATAAAATTTTGAACTCGTTTTTTTATCAGATTTTATCCATCACCTTTAGTTTTAAAAATAGTATTTTCAGTATTTTTAGAAAATTGAATAGATATCATTAGAGATGTACCGAATAGTGCTAAATAGTGAAAAACACTATTTTCTGAGTTTGTATAGGATTCGGAGCATAACTGATATCAAGTTTCAACCAATAATCTAAGTTTCGTATTTTTAATTTAATTTTTAATACCATAAAATCCCCATGATTGAAATTTATTTTTATAATTTTAATCATAATTTGGTCTCAGGACAACTTTATCGTAAAAATTTCTTACTTAATTAACTTTATTTTGAAAGTTTTCAAATTAAGAATGGATTTTTTTATAAATACTATGGATCATTATAAAAATAATTTAATTGTGATAACGGCTCAAAATGCAAAACGTCCTCCGAGCCAAAGGGGATTCAAGTGCATAAAAGCTAATGAAAGACGTAAAATATTACAGTAAACGAGACTTCGAAAGAAAAATACATGATTAATTAAAAAAAATTATTTCAAGAAAACACATTTTGAATTTGATGTGTTTGACCATTTCCCATATATTTATCTAAAATTTGTATTTCTTTTTCAATCGTAAAAGTATGTAAATTGAAATTCTAAAAATCTGAAAAAAATCCAAATTATGAAGAATCGTTTTATATCAATAAATTAAAATTGATCATTTTTGCTACGTCGAGGCCAATACAATCAAAGCTAATTTTTTCAAAAACGTTCGAAAATAAGAAATAACAACAACAAAAATCGAATCTGCCTAGGTGGACATCTGGAGAAGGGAGGTAGGGGTTGCCGAATATTCACACTTGTGCACGGAGAGGGAGAAAGGGGTGAAAATTTTTTTTTTGTCCACGTGGTATCTGAACGGCCCCAAAGGCAATTTAACACTTAAGATCTCAAGTTCTTTTTACTTCTGAAAAGGATCGAGATATGTTGATCCATCAAACATTGAGCCAAACCGATCTGCAATAACTTGTAAGATAACAAAGTTATGGTCGAAACAAGTTTGCAGGTATTTATTGAACATACCGACTATGTGGCGAACATTATCAAAAAATGATCAAACTAAGGCTAAAGTTTTAAAGAAGTTAGTTTGAAAAAACATTTTCACTAAATATCCAAAAGCGAAAAAAAACTCATCAGCGTTAAAGATAACTTATCAGATTAGCGAAACGTTGTTTGATGACAGAGATACGCACGAAATTAAATTGCATGTTTCGCATGATCCCAAACTTTTTGCCGATGCACCATACTGAGGAGTAAACCCAAACTTTCGATCGATAACTTAAGTAGCTAATTTATCTATTTAAAGCACTATGCAAATTTTAAGCACAAAATTAAAAAAAAATGTTTTGATATTTATGAAAAAAGATTCAAATGGAATTCAAATTTTTAAATTCGGTCCACCCAACTTTAAGTCATATAAGCTTAACATATACATTTTGCCAATCATATACGAAGAAGGTTTTGCTCATCGACTTTAGAATGAGATCAAAAGAAAAGCAATATGGCATAAGATGACTGCGATATGGCCAAACAAATTAGCTTTTTTTAAAGGGGGTGATCCCAAACTTATGGCCGGAAGCGTATATGGTCAGCAAATTCGAATTCAACGCTGTGATTACCTCAACAAAAGTTATTTGGTGAAATTCGGTCCAGGGAATTGCTTTTTTTTAATTTTAAGCTATTAAGTAATTAATAAATCCAACAAACCCCCCACGGAGTGGGGAAATTTGAGAATTCGAAAGTACACCTACTAAGAAAAGTTCTAAGTTTTTATATAAAATCCAGCGTTTGCGAGTACTTCGTAACGGTTTTTTGCCGCTTGGGGGTGATCACCCCGATCACCCCCCCATAGGACCGCGCCTGTACATACATAACATTAATTGAATATGAGAGTCTTCATTAATTAAAATGGAAAGCGTCCTTCAATACAATATATCATCTAATTTGGTTAAAACTTATTTGTCAATACAATAAATCATTCAATTAAGTCAAAGCGACGCTTACGTTTATCAATTTTTAACAGAAAAACATTCGGGGATTGTTAAAATATAGTCATTTTTTTATTAATTTACTATGGGAGCCCCCTCCCCCTTTTTGGATTCGGAGGACTTTGAAAGTACTTTAGAAACCTTTCCAGTTTTGAAAATGGTTACACACCAAATTTCACGTTGATCGGTTCAGTAGTTTCTGCCATTTGTTCAAATTATGGGAAATTTATGTGAATTAAGCTAACTCCCACGACCCCCCCCCCCCCCGTTTTGGATTCAGAGAGGGGTTTGAAAGTATAGTAGGATCCATTCTCGATCTTGAAAACGGCCACACACCAAATTTTTCGTTGATCGGCTTAGTAATTTCCAAAAACTGTACGAATTTGTGTTAATTTTGTATGGCAACCCACCGGTGATTTCCGTTAAAAAATAATAAAGTTATGTAGATTTGAAATATTTTTTTCATTTTATTTACAAAAAATCCAACCGAATCTAACTTGAAAATTAAAAATGTTAGAAATCTAAAAAAAAAAGTTTGTTTAAGCCGTAGAATAAATCCCGGCGCAAATTGTCAGATAATAAAAAAAATTCCCATATGCAATGCGGTTGTGCTGGAAAGGCAATACCGTCAACTGGGGCAACATGCAACAATTTTGAACTTCAATAGCTTCTAAAAAACTTATGTTCACAGTTAATCGTATCCTTTATGCATCAAAAGTTTTAAGGCAGATGGGACATCAAATTGCCGTAGTTAAAAAAATTATTGGTTTCTTCAGTTATTTTTAATTTTCTAAAAACATGCGATTTTCACCCTTCTTAGAAAATGGGGTAACTTGCAACAAACTTTGTTTTAATGAAAAATCTTATGAACACGTACGAAAATTCATAATTTTTAATATATTTGCGATGTCTTAAAGACCATTACGCATGACAACAACAATTGCAGTAGTTTTTGGGTCTGTAAAAACAAATTTTCACATTTTTTCTGAAATTAAGGATGCTGCATACATTTAGGGGTTAAATAATACTACGAAAAATTCTAAAAGCTGAAATCATAAAAATAAATGTTTGGATGAATGAAATTTCAATGTTTACAAACGCGTGATTCAAAACATTCATATTCCAACACTTCGAAACGAGATTTACAAGGAATTTCTTTGATTTGGATTTTGTTGCATTTAACCCCAGACACCTAACTGAATATTAAAAATATTCATTTAAAAAATTGGGTGATTGTTCGAAAAATATTTTTACTCCAACAATGTTGGTATAATATGAGGAAACCTGTTAAAAGTTTGTAGGTAATTTTATCAAGCCGATCTGTCATACTGGGTAAAGTTTTTTTCGGCATCAAAAAATGTTAAAATTTGTACATTTATTGCTCGATTTTTCAAATTTTACATAAAAATAAAAAACTTAAGACAACTAGCTTAAGATGCGAGAAATTATGTCATCATCATTTTGTTATCATTAAAAGATAACTTTATTACAATACATTAAATTAAAAATTGATTCAATGTAGTGTTATATAAATGTTGCATCGAACCCCGCTGTTGCATGATGCCCCGTTTGACGGTACCAATTATTAAAAAGCTTATTAATGCCGGTCCGGCATTGAATATAATACTAATAATTCCACCTCTAAGATAGCTCATTATTGGATTAGAGGTTGATTTGTGGCTGTATAAAGTGTGTGTTCGTTTCATATATATTAAGAATCATTGTCCAAGTAAAGTTATCTTTTGATCTATCTTACGCAGAAAATTTGAACAAAAAATATCATCTAAGTAAAGGAGTTATGGAAGGTTCAAGTCGAATTGACAATGCACGTGCAATGAACGGCACTGTATATGTACTTTTTTAGTGCTTGATCTGGTAACCATAGCATAAAAAGCCGCATTTGTTTTTGAATAGTTTCGGGGTGATACTTGAATAATGCTTGAAGTATACATATTTCAACCGGACTTAAAAACTCATCTACATCTATACTTACATCTACAGGAACATAGATTGCTGCTCCCGCCTTTCTTAACATCTCGTTGTACATCGATGCATATGGTAGTTCATCAGGACTGTGCAGATACAACTGTATGCAGGAACATAATCAACATCACGTGCAAATTATCATAAATTTAAAACTTACTGTATACGAAAGCACGTCAATATCTTTATACTTGAACTCGAAAATCCGGCGTTCATCTCTAGCCGTATATTTCAACGGAAGGTTTTCATATTTCATATTACTGAAATAAAAAGGAATATACTTTTGTTTCTTTACTTTCAGGAATAAATAGAAACTCACTACGAATATATACTATTTGCAACAAAGCATAGACCCATTTCGGTACCGAACAACCGAAAAAACTTTTCGCAAGGGTAAGAAATTCCCAAATATTTTACATCTTCGAAGACTTTGGTGCAATCTTGTGGCACAAACTGTAACAATTTCGAAAACTTAAATTTAAACTGCAGATATTGAAAGTAATATAAAATTAAATATGAAATGAACTTACCAGTTGCCGCAAAACTTCTAAATTAAGATCGCAAGTTGAGTTTCTGCCTGTACACATGCCATGTTTTCCGACGACACTAGCGCTAGAGCTTATAAATGTATAGCTGTGAGCCAACCGCTGGTAGCCTAATAACCTTTGTAGTAAACGAAATGTTTAAAACACATTGAAAATTAATATACAGCAGCGTTGTTTTCAAATCTAAAATCGATATTTCAGGAACACTAGAAAGGATTGAAATCAATGTTAAATTTTCGTATGGAACCAGAATTCAAACTCAGGACTGAAAAATCAGTGCAAAGAAATAAAAAAAAAGTACAAAATGAAAAAAGAATCATAAAAAGAATCATAATATTCAAATCAAATGCACAATCCTAACTTTAATCCAAATATTAATTAAAAAAAAATTAGATGTAAAATGAAAATTTTAAAAATTCTTTCAGAATTATAAGTTGACATCAACATTCAAAAATCAACTTCAGATCATATCAGAGTTTAACAATGTTAATAATCAGAGCTAAAAATGTTATCGAATAAATAACAAAATAATTTCAAAAGAAAAAAGTTTAAAATATTATGATATAAAAAATTTCCCCTTTACCAGTCATTTTGACTGGTCACGGTCCGAATAGGTATATTCAATTTGCCGGTCCTTCTAGTGTTAAAGTTCAAAGTCATTTGACCGCCTCCGGTACGTTTAGTGTTAATAAGAGACACTGCTTCGAACATTTTGACGCAGCATTAACAGTGATGAATATCACCCTGAAAAAGGTTACTCTATTTTTCAAATTTAATAACTTTTTTATCATAAGTCGAATCGAAATGCAGTCTTCCGATGAAAAATTTGTCATAGTTTAGGCTTTAATAAAAACCGTTTTCAAAAGAAATCGGTTGAAGGGGACCAAAGTTATTCACGAAAAACTGGATTTTCATGTTCTTCCCGAACAAAATGTCTCAAAATCCCATACAAACTTTAGGCTCGTTGAGCGACCCTTTCCCGTGATCCGATCTGACCCAAATTTGGCATGAGACCTTGTACTAGGCCTACACTCAGAAGAATCCTATTATGTTGTAACCATTCATTTAATGCAGGGGTGAGCAACCTTTTGAACAAACGGGCCAATTTAAATTTGAAATTTTGTCGGCGGGCCGCACTTATAATAACTTTATTTTTTTTTCAATAATATAGGCTTGCCAGATACTTTCAGAAAAAAGCGGGACATTTTACGAAAAAAAGCGGGACATTTGAGAAACTCTTAAAAACATCTTTTTTTTTTCTTGAAAAACATTAAAAACAGCTCAATTGTATAGCCACACATCATCCAAAGTTGTTCATAGTACAGTAAGTACACTAAGGTTTTTTTTCACGCGGATTGATTTTGTTTAGTTTTTTCTTACACTACTTCTATTTTCCCTGGTTTTTGCCATAAACACGTTTAATTTCCACGGTTCTCACGAATTAACATTTGCAAGAATAAATATATAAAATGTAAACGGCGGATTTATTTGCAAGAATAAATATATAAAATGTAAACGGCGGATTTGATACCGCTTATAAATCCATTGTGTAATAACAAATATATTCCAAATTTATTTTAAAAATTTGAAAACTAAAGAAAACTTCCATTATTGAAAACTTCGGATATTTGAGTCTAAAAAGGACGTGTACAATATAAGGCAGTTTAATTAAGATTCCGGCGAAAAATTAAGATTTATAATCATTTGGAAGCAACTTAAACAATATTCGTGCTCCAAGAACGGTTAAAGGAATCAGAATCTTTCTGTAATGCTAAAAACATTAGAGTTTTTCAGTATTGTCTTATATGCAATATGAAAAATGCTGCCTAATTGGCGGAAAAAAGTTTTTGAAAGCTTTTCTGTGTTGAACCAATGAATTCAAATTAAGGCTAAAGTTAGATTTATTCTAGTGTAAGTTAGTAATATTTGTGAAAGTTTTGCAAGAAAAAAGCGGGACATTTTGAGAAAAAGGCGGGACAGTGGGACGTTCAACAAAAAAGCGGGACATGTCCCGCTTTTGCGGGACGGATGACAACCCTACATTAATAAGCAGAGTTTCTTGTCATTTTTATAACCGAAAATTTCTGGCAAAAACAAATCTGAAAAAGAAAGGATAAATCGAATTAACTTTTTTAATATCAGGAATTCAACGCGACTTTGTGAATACCCGATATTGAGAAGGTGCTTCATTAAACTTTTATCATTTCTCAATTCTCTCAATTTTTTTAAAGTACTTCTTGGCAAACATTCGTTCATAGAACATTCTTGTTCAACCCGATAGTACTATTATTCGTCATCACTTCCATTTAAAAATTTCCTGGAGCCATCCACAATGATAACTAAGAGTGTGAAAAATATGAATTCAAAGAAATCGCCGTCTTCTTAGCGTTGGACGTTGAATCGCTAAATGACTTTGTGGGATTTTTTTCCACAATTAAAACTTGTCCTCATAGCCCAGATTTTTTCCTTCAAACGGTAAAACCCCCGTTTCTAAAATTGAAATTGAACAAGGTGGTCAAAATCACAGAAAAATTTTCAATTTAACATATTTTTAAACAATTAGGTATCTACAAAACTACATTCTTAATTCTAGAATTTTTATGTAGATTTTAATTTTATCTTATTTTGATATTATTGGGATATAATTTCTTTAGTAATATAATGACTTTTGTAATGGGGAATGCGATTTTAAAGTGAAATAACTCAATTTATCGATGTTTGTTATAAATTTTCTATCAAATTTCTGAAAAAAAAACATCACAGATAATTGTCAAAGACCTTTTGGGTCGAATCACAGAATTTCAGATATCTATTGCTTTTATCAAAAACTTTGATTTTTGTCGGTAACTTTGATGCCGGATAATTCAAGTTGATAAAAAATTCAAAAACGTTCACCCAGTCATTGTTATTAAACTTTCGTAATTTTCGTCAATATTCATCCTTTTTGTCGAATTCTATAGAATAATTTAAAAATATTATCTGCTGAGCTTTTTTTTTATCATAAAACTTTATTTTTGCTTGAAACGAAAATAATGACTTGACTAACGGACTTCGAAATTCCTTTGATCATGGGTAGCTTCCGATTTTTAGCTGCTCTTCCTAACTTCTAGGATTTTGCTTCTCAAAGTTGTAGGAGTTGAATTTTTAGGAAAAATGTATCCTGATTCCTGAATAATAAAAAAAAACTCCAATATTACATTATGCCAATAGACAATATTGCATTTAAGCCTTGAACAGAACATAATAAATGCTTTAAAAGCTGGGGGAAAGGTTAACAATCTAAATGATTGTTGGGAAAATGCAGATTAGCGCATATTTCACCATGTCATATTCATTTTTCCTAATAATCCGTTGTAGAAAAAAGTTTAGGCATGAACATTTGAAAAAAGCTTCGCGGGCCGCACATAAGGGTCTCGCGGGCCACATGCGGCCCGCGGGCCGCGTGTTGCTCACCCCTGATTTAATGGTTACAATAAAAATTGTGATTTTTGGGCCAGTTTGGATGACAACTTTCAAAATATTGTAAATAAAAATTATTGTCAGTAAATGTCTAAAATTAGGATAAGATATCTACATGTTTGTGTGGTGTCTTGTCCTAATTTTAATAGCAATCGGCTGGTGTCACCTAGGGATAAAGTTTTCGTTTGTTTATTTATTTATTTATTTGTTTAGTTTAAATTTTTCGTTATTTATTTATTTATTCATTTGCTTATTTATTTATTTTCGCGTTCATCATTTATTTAGTTAGTTATTTGTTGGGAATTAGTTTTGTTAGTCTAGTATAATTTGTTCTGGAATGCACGCCATAAAAAGAGATGTTAGAAAATATGACACCAGCCCTCTACATGTCAAGTTCCTGTTTCGTTCCTGTCATCGAAGGGGACGAGAACATCACAGACGGGAAATGGGAACAGGTCTGAAATGAGAGGCAGAAAATGCATAAATAGAAGGAGCTGGCAAGACGCGAGGCTTTTTGATGAAGTTCCGGTCCAAGGTTGAGCAGCAACTGCGCGGTCACACACCCAACGTGACAAACGTTTCAAACCGTAATTGGGTGGCTCTGACCCCCTTCCCCGTTAGTAAGGATCTAGTAGAGATCCGCGTGAAAAAACAACGGCCAACTGGAAGACTTCACACCGTTATTTCCCGGTTGGTCGGTCGAGTGCGGCTTCTGTGAAGTGAACCAAGGGACAATAGTCTTCCCCCAGTGCCGCGAATCACCATCAGCCTTCTCGAGAACACACCGGTGTCCCGTGAATGCTAAGGTCGTGCAAGTGCCAGTGCCCCAACCCGTTACTACCCCTTTCGGGGCACTTCGTGCTGTGGTGAGGCCTGGTGGGAATTCCCCCCTTGAGTTCTTGTGCCGACCGAAAAGCTAGAGCCCCTCGATTGAAGTGAGACATTCGCGTGGTAACCAGTGCACCAAACCAAGCTCCCCGGACCGCGTTGTGAAACGATAGGCCTACGCCCAACAGGCCGAGTAGTTGCTCGGATTGCCCAAAGGGCGATCTGACTGGTTCCTGAATCTGCCCTATTCCTGCTCTCACCTTTGATCCCGTTGACGTCTAGCTGTAGTCCCCCAACGAGTCGACCACCGAGAAACGGCCGCAACGAGATCATCGAGATACAAAGAATATATGCGCAAGTACCAAACATGAAAAACCCTCTTTTGTAATTTTTTTGTTTAAATATTTTGCATGGGTAAATTCCAAATATACCCCTAAATCTTATTGGCATTTGCCCAAGAAAACCAAAAGTTCAATAAACGAGAACTGAATTAGCCAAACAAGCTTAAATAAATGTATGGTCTAAAATTTCATCCGAATTGTTGAGTCTTTTAAATATATGTGCATTCCCTAGATTTGCTTAAGTTTCCGTTTTCTTGTTGTAAAATTTGGTTAGGTTGTAAAGTCCGCTCATAAATCATAGTGTTACTAGTTTTTGTTAAATATTTCTCCGGTGATCAATTTTGTTTTCCTGTTGAGCTAGCGCAGGGAAGTAGGGTCAAAACGATTCTAACAATGTATGCCATAAGATTCTCTTATGAAGTGGCGCCATAAGAAAAAATAATGAAATTCATAAGATTGTCTTAAAGATATTCTTATTGGAAAAGGAAAGGTCGCATAGAATTAAAACAATTACAGATTATTTTTCATTTCATTTTATTTTCTGCTTAGTTTGTATGGAATAACAACATGGTGACATTCAGCTGCCTTCCAACACCCGGTTCCGTAAAAAGTTTTATTGCGCCTCGGACCCTTAACTTCGCGCTTTTTCCGGAAACCAGACTAAAAAGTAAATAAAATATGAAATGCACATATTGAGTTTGCAAATGTTTTCAACAAAAAATAAATTTCAACTAAAACTTACCATTTGGAATATCAAGTTCACACTGTAGTGTTAAAGAAAAGAAGTATCTTTTCAATTGATCAGGGCTTCTGACGACGATGAAATGAATAATTGTGTTGAATGTGTTCATTATTTTTTCACAGTTCCGTTTCTTCTATTTTTCATAAGAACTTCGTATGGAAATTTAAAGAATTTCATAAGATTCTTATGAAAAACAATTTTATGCTCTAAATAGCGATTCATAAGAAGCATCTTATGAAAATTATAATAGGAATTTGCCTGAGTGTAGGATCAATTAAAACCTGCACCGCATAACATTTCACAATCTTGAAATTTCTCATACAAATTTTGGGCAGTCTTCTTTTCCAAATAGATAAAAATACTAGAGATGTACCGAATATTAGGCCGGCCGAATTCAGCGCCGAATACCGCCGAAAAACCATTTGACCGAATATTCGGCTCAGTGAATAGTTGAGCTAAGTATTCAGCCGAATATTTATTTTTGAAATATATACAATAACATAATTATCAATTTTTTTAATGATTTAGATCATGTATAAAATATCCAAAAGTTAAGCTGAAAAAGCTACACAATCGCTTAAAACACGTGATTTCAGTAAAACATATCAAGTGTATCCGTTTATCTTCCATTGTAGACAGCATTGTTCTTTGATTATCGTTTACTCAAGATTTTATTGATATATCTAGGCTTGCCCATAGATCCAATAAAGATTTCGAGATAAGTCAATGCTCGCCGGGATGCCCAGGTATTGATCGAAACTTCCCGGATTTTGCCGGGTTTATTTAAAAAATGATTTGCTAAATCAAATGAAGAAAAAAAAACTCAAATTTCTCTTTGAAAATTTAAAGATTTCGTGTCAAACACGATTTTTTAAATAATTTCAAAATAAACATAAATTTTTGTAGTTAGTAGTTATCTTTCTT
The DNA here is from genome assembly GCF_029784155.1 of Uranotaenia lowii. NCBI lineage: Eukaryota > Metazoa > Arthropoda > Insecta > Diptera > Culicidae > Uranotaenia > Uranotaenia lowii. Next base: position 253,283,454 of record NC_073692.1, read on the forward strand.
GTTTCTCTTGTATGTTTTTGGCCTGAATTTTGTCCAGAATCGCCCTTAATTTTACAATTTTTTCAAAAAATCTTCCTGAATTGCCCGAATTGTGGTTATATTTAAGGTTAAAGATCATTATTCTTTTAACAATTATTTTGAAGATATCAAGCTAACATTTCGACTTTTAATCTTATTCGATATCAAATAAGCAATTTCAAGCGACAATCAGCGGCAAGTCATCTGATGTCCTTCCAGCTTTTGGTGAAGGCATCATTCTGTTAGAAAATAGAATATTATTTTCTTATTCTGAATTTTCGATATAATAAGGTTAAAAAGAATATCCAGTGTATAGAGAAACGGATGTGTTGTTTTTCATCAAGTGGAATAATTGATTCGTTTATTTATGGCCGTTTCTGCTATGCTGCCATTACGGATAAGAGGTCATGTAAACGTACGCTGTGAAAAACATCCAGGTGCTCGCAATTTCAACGCCGCGCCGCTTTCAACTAAATTATTCTTTTAATTCAAAAGTTGATGATTAGGTACAACTAAAAGAATTATCTTTGATAAAAAAAAACATAAAATAACTTACACATGTAACATTTTCTTTATTAAGGAAGAATCTTCACTGTATGTTGATTTTTCCCCCATTAGGTTAAGGTACTTACTTTGATGGTTTTGTTATGTTCGTTGCTTCCCAAAATTCTTCCAAAAACTTAGAAATCGGAACTTAGTTTGAACAATTAAAAAAATGTTTGGTGAGAATTAAATAGTATTAGATATAGTTGTACGAACTGGAATGTGAATATTTGCTCACCCATGGCTGAACCTTTCAAATAACAAATAGAGAAAGCTGGAAATGTGTGATTCCAACGCAAGTACGACGTGTCTATGTTTATATTAACTGTTTCTTCGTAATTTTCTAAAGTGTAAAGTAAAATATATCCCATGGCCGTGAAAGAGCAGACAATCATTGATAGCCAGAATAACCTTGAATGAAACGTTTGTCGACATAAATTTATCAATACTTAAGTTTTACTTAGCAACAATACTTGGCTGGAACGTTACATCTTTCTCCTAAGTAACGCACACCATGGATCGAGCAATTTTCTACGAAATACTTCAAATATCTCTTTGCATAAGAAAACATCCTATCGAGAACTTTTACACACGACGACACAGGAAAACGTGTTACATCTTAAGAGAAACTGAAAAAAGTTCTGAAACCAATGCCGGATGAGAGGACCACAGTCATAAGTAAATGCATTAGTATTGACATGTTAAACGCATTACCAGGTTTGTTGCATGTTTCCTAACAACGCATAATTGTCACGAAACCCAACAAGCACAATAATGCGCCATTACGGGCGTTCAAAGCCCTCATGGGAAATTCAAAACTGGTGCGGGGATGTATTTAATAACACTTTAAATCAATTACCAAAACGAAACAAGCATTTCAGGCTAGGAACTACCGAATAGAAGGAAAAAGTTAATGCACTTGCGGAGAAAAGATTTGGAAAGGTTTTGACAAAGCCAACACATCCCTGTTAGGTATAATCTTGTGCCCGTATTATGATTATACAGTAGGTTGTATAAAAGGTAAAATTATAGAAAGCACGAAAATAATGGATTGATCTCACCAAAAACTACCGAAGCTTCATGCGGAAATATATGTTGTTTAATTAATGCAATCTGCAACCTTTTTCCAGCTACGATGACATTTCCTACAAAACTTCAGAATTTTGTTGACTTAAGCTTCTCCGTGGTGATATTAATTTAATTTGTCCACCGAATTCAATTCACAATTGCCTTCACAAAACACCTTTTCAGGTTTTCTTAATTTTAGTTCATTTTTTTATTAACTCTCACTGTACTACGAACTTTTTCAAAAGTATCTTGTGCAATTTCAACTCATAACTTCCACATAAACGGTTTCTTCTGAGAACTCTTAACACTTTAATTTAATTTGGTTGTTAAAAAAATTGTTATATTTCCTCTGAAATTTTTGGACCCGAAAAAACGCGTGTTGACAGTTTAGCATACGCCTACTGGTATAAGCAAAAAGAAAGAGATCGATTACCAATGGAGACCAAAACGAGATTTGAACAGCAAAATGAGAGCATCATTTGCTGTTGATTTTCTTACGATAGCAGTTAGGCATCATTTAGGCTTAAAAAAAATTCAGTTTGATTAAGCTAAAGAAGCTATCAACAAACTGTTAGCAAAATTGGAAGAAGAGTTTTATCCGATAGCAAAAATAGGTATAACTACTTCTCGAATAGTATACTGTGACCACTTTCTTAAGCCGCACCCCAATTTGTCACATTTCCTCATGACAGCCATCATTCTAATGGTAAGTAAAAATTTGCATATGTTTGGAAAACATAAACTATGCATAGTTCATTTTTTTTAATTTGTGTTTTGAGAGGACGTCGATAGCACAAATTTATCACACTGTTGGGTGTCCACTAGACTAGTTCACTTTTCGGTTTTTTTCGCTGATCACAACGCCACTTACAGGGTTTGATCCTCATTCATTTTCAAGTACTCTGGCCAAATTTGAGCTCATTTGAGTAAGTTTCCAGCGTGCGCTAGGAGTTTTATTGAAAAAAGTCCATTTTTCTGGAAAATTTCCGTAGATGTGTTCTAGCAAGCTGTTGTTAATATGAAATGATAATTTTATAGTGCTCGGTGATTGGTATGACAAGCATTCGTATGGATCTGTTTTAGATAATTGACTAAATCAAACCGAAAAAAATTAAAAATTCATAAACTACCAACTTTTACAGAAAATTTACTTATAAGTTAAGAGCTTAAAATCAGTAGTAAATAGAAAAAAATATTTTCGATATAAGCTTTTCATAAAAAGATAGCCTTATTTATAACCTTTAATTTGAGGTAGAACACTTAATTATCGCAACAGTACAAGCAAAGATATTCAAACATTCACATCACATTCTTTGAATCATAATGTTGTCTCCATTCAAGTTTTAGCATCATGCAACCTGCAAAACGTGGCATCAAGAGGACTTGCTTACAACTTGATCAAAGCGCGCGCTTTTTTTAACTCCTGGCCCCGTCATGGGGTACTTGATTGAATAAAATATCTTTCTTGTGCACAAGTTGGTGTGGAGCAAACTTGAATGAAAAATATTTTATCAAATCAAATTTGTTGCATAGATATTTGAATAACTTTGCTAGCACTCTCGCGATCATTGAGTGTTATACATCAAATTAAAGGTTATAAATAAGGCTATCTTTTTATGAAAAGTTTATATCGAAAATATTTTTTTCTATTTACTACTGATTTTAAGCTCTCAACTTGTAAGTAAATTTTCTGTAAAAGTTGGTAGTTTATGAATTTTTAAATTTTTTCGGTTTGATTTAGTCAATTATCTAAAACAGGTCCATACGAATGCTTGTCATACCAATCACCGAGCACTATAAAATTATCATTTTATATTAACAACAGCTTGCTAGAACACATCTACGGAAACTTTCCAGAAAAATGGACTTTTTTCAATAAAACTCCTAGCGCACGCTGGAAACTTACTCAAATGAGCTCAAATTTGGCCAGAGTACTTGAAAATGAATGAGGATCAAACCCTGTAAGTGGCGTTGTGATCAGCGAAAAAAGCCGAAAAGTGAACTAGTCTAGTGTCCACTTTCTATAACCACTCATATTTTTGTGAACAATTTTTGGGCTAACTTTATATTTTTAGGACTGATTCAGATTGTTGAGACAATTTCACAGAAGCCACCCTGTTGTTAATAAAGTTTGTTATTTTTAATTCAAAATTCCCAAATGTACTTCAAGATTAATACTCCAAGACAAGAAAATTATGTTTGTACATTTCGAACCTAAGAAAACTTCACAACAGAATATTTTCTTGTGTGAAATTTTCTCAGCAATCTGAATCTGTTGTTGATTTTGGTCTAACGTTAACGTTACTTACAGAAAGTGGACACCCAATAGTGGGAAAAATTTGTGCTATTGGCGTGCTCTCAAATCACAAATTCGAAATAAACTATGCATCGTTTATGTGTTCCACATACAAACATATGCACATTGTTACTTAACATTGGAAAGAGGAAATGCGATAAATTGGGATGCGGTTATAGAAAGTGGTCACAGTGTATAAGAGCTGATAATAAAGCAAAGAATGCTTTGAATTGAGACAAATGTTATTTGACGGTATGCGTCTATCCCACGGCTGCTCAGCTGCCAGCGTCAATAGTGTGCTAATCTTGTGCCAATTATGTGCGAATATCTGCATGCCATTATTGGAGTACATTGGAGATATGTGTAAAATTCGGCCCAGGAAATTGCAAGTTACAACTGTTTGATTTCCGAGGACCGATTTTGGGCCTGTAAGTGTTTTCGTTCTCAAATTACCTTTATTGAAACAAGAGAAGTGTACTTCATTTTTATTGCATCTAAATCATAGTTTGACTAACGCCGTCGTTCATCTCATTATAAATTTTGCCTAGAAAACAAAATTCTTTCAGTATTTGTTTTCTTTTGCTACATTCACACAAGGTATGCTTGCTACTTCCGCACACTAAACAACCTCCATTGTGAATTTTTACATTGTGAAGCTTCCAAAAGCTGCATTTTCGTTCGGTATGACCCTTTTTGCTACAAATTCGACATGACAATTGTGCGCTGTAAATATTACATTCATGATCCTGGCGTTGCGTACAGCGGCCGCATTTCTGACAGTGGATGTAGTTCGGTTTTACGCACCAATTGCATTTGGTACAGTGTTTATACGTGGATCCATTTTTAGAAGTACAGCTGTTACATATTTTGCAGTGCTTGTTGGTTTTGTGAACGCTCCTTCGACATTGTTTGCAGTAAACATAACCCTGGTCTTTCGGTAAACGTATCAATTCTTGCAAAATGTTTGTAAAAAATCGAACCGGTGATCCATGCTTTAGTCCTTTTTCTTTATTATGATAAGTACCATGATTCGTGTACTCTACGTGGTAGTCTATCATTTCCATAGAAGGCATTTCCGTTCGGACGTAGTTCTCCATAAAGTAAGGAAAAATCCAAAATGTTGGTAGAACATGTTGTGTAACACAATTTGTTTTATTGTACATTCGGTTGATTTCGTTTATTGAACGTGCTAGTAGTTCAGTACGGCAACCGAACGGTGGGTCAGTGAAGATACAAATTTTATCGATTAAGCTACGGATAAAAATAAAAAGTTATGTTAAGATTCTAATTAAGTATCTAATTTATCTTGATATTACCCAGAATTTCGTAAAAAGCCAAGAAATGTTTCTTTAGCTTCGAATCCGTCGAAGAAGTAGTTGTTGAACATGTTGTATCGTAAAAACTTGTTACAATCGTAGAAATAATAAAATCTTTTATCAATGTCTAGCATCAACGAATCTGTATTTGTTTTAGTCAGCAAGTGTTCATGCAGTCTTGGCGCACCCATGCAAATTACTTTCGTTATGCCAAGCTCATTGAAAAGTTTTACGAAACACTCAAGTGTTTTTTCAGAGAAAAAATACTGAGCTTCATCCCCATTTTCACTCAATGGAGTCAGGAACTGGGTGGGTTGCAAAATATCAGTCTTTTTTAAATTGGTTCTTACGGTGTGGCCGCTATGGTTGTCCAAGTCACTCTTTAGAGAAAGGGCCTGACAATTAAAACAGAAAAACTTCGCTTCTGGTTCCGCTTTCCGAATCTACAATAACAAAAAAAACATCAGTCAAGTGGTCGAGAAGAACTTATATACAAACCTCTTCATATTTTTTAAATGTTCCCGGTTGTTTGATTGGATCACTTTTTGCTTGTGATCTGACTGATGAACTGTTGACAGCTATTTTAATGGAACATTTTCCACTGCGGCTCGCCGAACAGCTGTAGTATTTTTCCAAAGTGTTGCCTTTTTCATCAGTTCGATGGAAAAGAATTGTTGGCCCATGTTCGCATCTCGGATGTTCCTCAATGTTTTCCAATATAAGCTTTAGCGTTGCTATAGGTATTAATAATTAATAAAGGTTAATTCTTTTTTGGTAACTGCATTTGAAGGTGTTGAGAACGATCAAGGCAAACCCAGGGCAGTCGGAATATGGCATCGCCAAGAAGTTCAATGTCGACCGGTGCACCGTCAGAAGGATTTGTCTGCGTGAAGGAATACGATCTTATCGGGTCACTATGCAACCGAACCGGACATTGAAGCAGAATGTAGTAGCCAAATGACGTGTCCGGAAATTATACAACAAGGTTCTAACGAAGTACGACGGATGCATCCTCATGGACGAAACGTACATGAAAATGGATTTTGGGCAGCTTCGAGGACAAAAATTTTATAAAGCCACTGGTCGGGGTGATGTCTCCGGCTAGTTCAAATTCGAGAGATGAAGAGATGGTGGAACAAAATGGCCGCTGAAGTCATCAGTGAATGATGAGTGGTATTCGCCTAAAACTTCGAGATTTCATCAAAGCCATATCGGAATATTTTTTTTGTTATTTTTCCCTCAAAAGACCTACATTTTGAGTACATAAAATTTTAATTTTATCTACATATGTAGCTCCCGTTTCAATGCGTCCAGATTTAAGATGAACTATGCTTTAAGTACTCCCAAATGATCAAACAACTTTTGTCGATAAAGGAACTCGAACAGAAAATCTTCGACTAATAATCATAAGACTGATTAAAGGAGACCGGGCAAAAATGTATGAAACTTGGTTTTCCGGTGTACAAGGATGTGCAATATTGGCGATTTGCAGCAAAGCTATTTCGCATACAACGCCAACTGGTTGTCAATAATGGAACTAACGAAAGGGTGATGATGGCAGATTTTCAACATGGCAGTGAATACAAATTGTTTCAAAAACTTAGTTTTTTATGGAAACTATCAAATTTCGGACAAAAATAACTGCTAAATCTTGTTAGAAATTCATAAATTTACTAGTTTCAATGCTTTGCATATTAGTGAATATAAGTTTGGTTTGGTTATATGGTTTGATGTAAATATGCCAAAATCAGAAGGGGTGAATGGGTCGCTTAATGAGGTGTCGAGGATTCCCGGGCTGCACAATTACTTACGATCGTTTAAAGAAAACAGTAGAAAAATGTATATCTAAAGATAATTTCCATGAAAAATGAAACAATGTAACAGTTAAAAACAATATATGGTATATTTGTACGGTTATGAACGTACTCGCAAAAGGCCAGTTTGACATTCATATTGTTGATTGTATTGCTGATTCCGGCAGCAGAGATTTTTTTTTAATTCCGTAGAAAAAACAAAACATCCTTTGCGAATGCAGTTCCTTATTGGGTCCGTCCGTTTTATCACATTCTTTAGCATTTGTTTTCCGAATGAGGTTTAAGATGCTAATTTTTTTTATCCTGAAACTCGACACGTATCTATAAATAATAGCTAAGAAGCTAAGAGCTAAGAAAACTTCATCTCAGAGTTGCTTCAAAAAAAATCTTTCCATGTCGTTTATTTACAAATCGCTCCTTTTCGAGAACTTTTGCTGTTGAATAGCGGCACTTCAAACATTCTTTCTCCGGGTAGGTCTTCCAAGTTACTGCAAGTTGACTCTTACGATTTTTCCGAAAAACTAAAAATTAATGAAGTTTAAATGATGAAAATATTACAAAAAAGTATAAGCGATTCAAGAATTCACTTCTTCTTACCAGATTCTCCAATCCAAAATGACTAAATATTTTATTCAAAAATTGTCATGTGATTTGGAAAACTACTACTTGAAAAAAGAAAGTTTAGTTTATCTAAGTCATATTGTTTGTTTGGGCCTAAACAACAATTTCTAGAAGAAAAAATATTTTTTAGTGTTTTTGTAACAGAGAAAAGTTGAATGTTTGCACCTGGCCCGGTGTACCTTTCCGATAATGTTTTTTTTAAAGAAAAACTATCTCACAAAACGGAAACGATTATTTTTTGTATTGTCCTCGTAAGCAGCTGTCAAAACTATATTTTGGATCTTGAGAGGATGCTTTTTGGGAAATTTTCCCGAAAAATTAGAACAATTTACGTTGACTAATAAAATAATTATTTCTGACAAACAGCCTCAAGTAACCGGTTACTTTTAGCAATAAACTATCATCTTCTAACAAAATCAAACTTATTGGCACTATAACTAACACATTAGATGCATTGCATGTGACAAAAACAAAGAAAATACGTGTGACCGGTCATTAGGAAACAAAACTTTTGTTAATATACAAATTACCAAACGCTTCCAAAAACAACAGATAGAAAAAATCGAAAATTTTCCAATGCATTCTATAAATTATAAATTAACCAATGCATTCTATTCTACTGAAATAAAACTATCGTTTCAAATCGATTTCAGGTAAAACCTATATACTATCTTGTAAACAAAAACCATTTATGCACAGTACATCACAGTAATGCTTAGTTCGCTAACAGGCGTCGAAATAAATAATTTGACCGGGAACATAAAACAAAATATATTATTTTTAGCTATCGTTTGCACGATTTTGTGATGTTTTTCAGTGAAATGGATGAACGATGCCAACACATAAAAGACGGCGTATTTTTGGGGAAAGTTAATTCATACATAATTTCAAGTAGTTAACCGCCAAATGTTGCAACATTTTATGTCCAGTGACAAAATCGGTTAGGTCTTTCCAATTTATGTCACACAGGCTTTTTAGAGCTTTGGGTACTTACTCATTGATTTAAAGTAGCAAATATCACACTAATTTCAGTAGAAGTTATTTAGAAAATATTTCTCAAAGAGACTGTTATGGTATCGTATCGTATCGCATGGATCGGTTATAAAAAAAATGTAAACAAAAGCACGCGATATACACTCCAATCTCGAAAAATGCAACGCCTCTTTTATTTCTAATCATTTATATCGCACACTGAAAATAAATAAAAGTCAGACCTGAGAAGTCTTTGCCCTATTCGTGAGGCAACTTGAACTGCGACTTTGGTGGCTAAAACGTGTTTATATTATATCCAGTTCCCCATAATTTTCGGGAAGCTTGATACATACAACTCATCTTCTAGGCCTAGATGCAAATATAAACAGGTTTCAAACAGCAGTTCCAAGTTAGTGTCACTGGCCCTTTCAACCCGAACTGCGAAGTGCAGCTCAAATAGAATCAAGTAGAAGAAGAAGAAGAAGTTGCCTAGGGTGGATTGGACTTCATACCCAGTAAACGTAATATTGTCGCTGAATCCCCAAACCGGAGTTATCGTCAATGAGCGCTGGCGACATTTACTGGCGACACTTAGGGTATCCGCAGCAATCGCGAGTATAGTGAAAATGCTCACGCGTTTGATCACTCTCATACCGCACCGGGGGTTAGTATGAGGGTGAGCAAAATAGGGCCGTTGCCGTCGGGACCGACGAAATCACCAAATTTGCTCACTAGAAAGGGGCGAGAGCAAACATGCACTGAAAAAAATCTACCATTTAAGGCTAAGTTAAAAAAACGATGTTTATTCATATTTTGTAATTTTGGTAAACAATTTGTTAATTAATTAAGCAATTGTGGCTCTTCTTTTGATTTGGTTGAATGTGCGGACGGAATTTTGTTCGCGGGGGGATCGGAAATGTGTCGAAGATTACATAGAGCCATTTTGGAAGTATTCTGTGCTGGGTCGAAAGAGGTGAAAATTTAGGCCCTCGGAATCGGTGGCCCTCTTCTTTGCAGCCGAGTGGGTCGTCGGAATTAGCATAATTTTGAACAGTGCAGAACTTGCAATTGACCAGCATCGAGTAACAACAACGTAAGCGATGAAGGTAAGTGAAAAAACTGTTTATTTAGCGAAATATTATATTTTTTTAAATTTTTTTCTACCCTCCGCTTGGAAAAGTACGCAGCAGATAGAAGAAAAAACTTCACCGTCTGACCGGGTCCATGAGCAGCATCTTTAGCAGATAGGTTTGAACCTGGGGGAGGAAGACTGGAATTTGCTGTATCGTTTTCTGTATCGTTTTTTTACTGTTCGGCAAAAAGCCAGCAATTATTGAAAAGATTTGTGATCGTTCAAATTGTAACTTTAGATGATCAGTTTCGTGTAGCGAGTCATGTAACTCAGTTGTTTAGGTGCTAAATTTAGATTTAGCTATATTTTTGGAACAACCATCAATCAAACCATTTTTATTTATCAGCTTCAAAACTTTGACGAAATTTGAGCGACTCAATACGCCTGATCATGAAAGAATTTGCCAGATCAAAACAAAACCTAATTAAATTATTGTTTTATGCAAAACAAGTGCCTTACAGCATCAAACAAGTTTTAATAAAAATCACTAAATAAGAAAGTACAATTTTGAACCTTCGCACTGGTCGGTAGATTGATGAGAGAAATTTGACGTTTGAAAGATTTTTTTATTTTTTTATTCAGTCTTCCTCCCCCAGGTTTGAACCGGGCCAATGACGCATACAATCCTCCTTCTCGCTGTGCTGCACCATTGCAAAAGGTTCCGACTAACTGAAGCCGAAGTCTTAGACCAGCGGCGGAAAACCTCCTGTTTGATCGTGGAACTCCACAGCAGCTGGCATATTTCGCGCAAGATCCGCTGAATTTCGGATGATTCCGGCTGCAACTGCACAGAAGTTCTTGCTGCACCCACAACCTGACCCGGTTGCTGGTCGCTCGAAACTGCGTGGCCCTGTTGCTGCTGTATGGCATCTTCAACACGCAGAAAAAAGACGGGTGGTCGGTTCAACAAAACGTTTTGTTATTTTATTTTGTATTTTTAATGCATATATTTCATTTCATTTCATGAAATAATCGATTGGAAATAATAACAAAATTTTGTTATTTTTGCACACTCATTTTTTATCACTTGAAATCGAAACTTGGTCTGTTTTCAAACGAAAACCTAGTATTTTTTAATAAACGTGTAGTTGAAAAAAAATATAAACATAGGTTGAAAATTGGAAAAAAAAGATAAAAATCGAGAAAATTTTGCTTTATCATGATCATCAAACACACCATGGCAAAAACTGCCATTGAGGGTGAAGGCCAGCAGCAGCGGTGGAATCCCAGCCGAGAGTTGGAATCTCCGAAGGAACCAGCTGGAATTGGAAGGTAAGTTCTTTCTACCTTTGAAAAATCTAATGTTTCTTTACTAATCTACTTTTATTTTGTTTTTGAACATGGCAGAATTTGAGACCCTTCGTTGAGTAGCAACCAACGACAGTTGCTGTGCACGGCCATTATCATGAATAAGTGAATGTGGACTTTAATCAGCAGCAGCAACACCGGATGGGCTGTGGACCAGTGCGTAATTTTGGAGGAGATGCTGCTGCTGTTGTTTGACGAGGATGACTCGATTTCAGAGAAAATTAAAGTAAGGAAAATTAGAAGCAAGTTTGAAAAATAAATTGACTGAATAAAAAATGTATTCTAAACATATTGAAAAGATCCGAAAACCAAAAAAATTATTGAAAGAAAAACTAAATTATTTCAAATCATAAACCCATTATTTTATACCTGATCTTTTTCGCTGTTTCGAACCTCACATTTGTTTTAGTATTTACCCAATTTTTTTTTTATTATTTTGACAAGAATGGTGGATCATTTTCAAAAAGGGTGTATTTCGTTTTCAATCTAACGATAACTTTAAATTAAATCGATAATTGTTGTCAGAGTTACCAGGAATATATTTGTGCTTTTTCCCAACCAAAAATTTTATTATTTTCGTTCAAAATCTTATTTTATCTAAAATAAATTTTTCTGCGTGAACCAGCATGTCGACTTTGGCGTCACATAACGGATAGCAGTTAAGTTAACCCGTTGAATAACCTCCAACAATCGCTATGCATTATAATAATTAATTATTGATAAAAATGGTAATAACCGAAATTGAAGCGAAAAAACTATCGACTCCGAAAATTTATTCGATCAGTAAATTTAATTTAATATTTTCTGTTAAAGTTTTCTCAGTGCAATGCACAATTTAAAAATAATATGCTTCCACCCGGTGCGCGAAAGAGTGTGTATACCAAAATCGGTTCGCTGAAATGAGCAAAATCGGGCCGCGTATACTCCCGTATTGGTGCGTTTGCTCTTACTGGCGACAAGTTATTATCAGGACGTGTACAACTTCGGGTGTGTTCTTATACCAAAGATTTTTATTTCAAAGGAAAGTGCCGCAAAAACAAAGGATTTTTTCCTTAGGTTTTGGTATAAATAAAAAACCCTTTGGTTTAAATGCATTTTCCTCTGTTTCAAAGATTTTTTCTTTTGAAAAATCTTACACCCAAAATAATCCGCACGTCGTGGCTACGTGAAAAACTACATAATTTTTATCCAATTGATTTTCACGTAAATTGTACGAAAAAAATAAGTAAACGCTCCCCCAATAGGAATTTTTGCTTGGTGAATATCGCGTACAACTTATGTGAATTTCAAGTGAGTTCAACGCGATGTGATGATGGAAGCTACGTGAAATGTGTTTAGTATTGAAATGATGTTTGAATCTTTTCTATTAATATTTTTTCGTCTCTGCTTTCGGTAATATAAAATAAAAATAAATTTTATTTTATCGCAAACATAATTTATTTAAACCATGTGAATAATGTACCTTTGTGCGCCATTCCATTGCCACTTGAAATATACCTCCAACACCTTCTTGACTGGAATCGTCTCCTCGGTGCCGACGGCTCCTTCTCACGGTCCTTCCTTTTCTACTCGGCGGAGCTTCCAGAAGCTTTCTCTGAAGCTGGAAACAAACACAAATCTCAGCTTAGAATGAATTAATTTCCGACCGGAAAATTCATATACACTTACCTCCACGCTGCTGACGCTCGGATTTGCATTGCTTGTGCTAGGGCCCCGCAGGATGACAAGTGTGGTCTACTGGTCGACTTCCGACGATAGCAAAAAAAAAAAAACAAGTAAGCTGACTGACAAAAAGTCCCTTTTCGAATAAGAATTTATTACCACTATCATCCACTTGGAATTTACGTGAAATTCATGTGTATGTTATGTGAAAGTAAAGTAGCTTTTACCAGGTCATTGTTGATACTCTGTGGTTACACAAAACTCACGTAGAATCGATAGGATGCAACAAAATCTAAATTTACGTGAAAAATCCCGTAGAAAAAATTTCAAAATTATTTTGGGTGTAGATTCAAAATATTAATGCTTTGATACAAAAACCAGTTTCATTTGATTTAAAGTTATTATCTTTGCTCAAAGGTAATTTAGATATAGATTTAAAAGCATTTATTCATTGAACCATTTTCCATTTATTCCAATTGGAAGATTTTTACCCTGTTGTTTCGAAGTTCCTATTAGGAGTTTGAATAGTAAAAAGATACAATTTTAGTTCTTAAATTCTTTTTTATTCACAAACACATAAAACACTGGTTCACTATAACCGAGTAGGGTCCTTGATATCGTTGACAAAGTTTCGAATTCTCCGTGGGCCGGTCAATAAACTTCCGAAAGCCACTCCAGCTGCTGGCTGGTCCGACTGGTGATTGCCGTTGAAGATTGGGCCGAAAAAATACGACCGCGGGATTTGGGGAGGTGTTACTTTGCGCTGCTTTCTCCATGTTCGAGAGACTTGGAAATCTATCCGTCGGCCGTGGTCCTGTAACTATACAAGGGTTTTAGAAAATCTTGAATTCACTTAAATATTCAGTATTTATTAACTTACACTTACCATTTTGCATCCTGAATCCTCCTTATTTATAGCTTACTCCGATTCACTGGTTTGATTTTAAAACGAGCGGCCGAACTTTATTTGATTTTTCGGTTTTCTGTTCTTCTTGCAAGTCAATGCAAAATATTTTCTAAGTTTGAAGTTTTTGTTTCAAAAAATTATTCTTTTCAGTTTAAAACATTTTTCTTCGGTTGAAAGAAAATTTACTTTGTTTCTAAAGAAATATGCAATTGAACGAATTTCTTTTGAACCAAAGAATTTGTTTGAAATCAAAGTCCAAAGTTATTCAATTCAAAAAAAATATTCTTTCTTTCAAAAATTATTCTTTTCAATCAAAACTATAATTCATTGATTCAAAAAAACAGGAGCTGGATTAAAAAAAAATGAATGTTTTGAATCAAAGTCAGATTTAATTCGTTCCAAAATTCAAGTTTACTCTGCGTGAATACACGGAATCGTCCATTTTGTAACAGGCAATCGTAATCATAGGCATGGTAGGCGAACAATTCGCTGTCAAAAAGCGCTTCGTCTCCACCCCTCACCAATGAGAAGCTTTTGGTACTCCTTGCCTACTGTTGCTCAATATGCAACCACCCGTAGATGTATAGGCACGCTGGTTATTACTTTACAAAAGCGTTGCCAGTAATGATATTTCACAACGTCGCTAGTTGGCAAGGTTGCCGATCACCAGCGCGAAAACTTCGGATTTCAACTTCAATGACAATATACATTCAGAAATGAAAAAAAATATGAAAATATTATTTTTCAGGTATTTTCACGTTACTCCGTGCCTACGCACAGAGTTATTTCTCTGGGTGTTATAACTGGGATATTTATTGCCGAGAAATATCTCGGTTATTAAAATTTATGCATGGAGATTAACTTTATTTCCGTTTGTTTTTTTTGGTTAACATGCATCATTACCCATAAAATAGAACAGGAACATTTTTCCTGTTCGATCTCATTACTTACTGGTATTACTTTCGTCCTCTTCGCATACTCAATCTCAATGTAAATATATAGGTAAAGAGGATGGAAGCAACATATAGCCAAGCTGAGCGAGCACCATGTCGAAACTGATGCATCTAGCACGTGCTCACTTAATGGTTAGCTGAGACTCATACGCACAAAAGACAAAGCGGTTGTTTAAGAAAGAATTATTTATCTCGCGATTGTTAAATTTTATGCATTGGATCATTTCGCGACATGTTTAATTTTATAAAATTCTGCATATTTTCTTTAATTTCTATTATTTTCAAACCTGGGGTTGGTCTATCAAAAATGAAGAAATTCGAAGTATAGAAACTTGAAACATATAGATACCAACTAAAAAATAACTTTTCTCCTACAACTTACAGAAAACATTGATGTACTTTTTTCACATATTATCGGTATCTTTATTTTAAAATGCATTTTTTTTTTAATTTTAAGAAATGATTTTTACTCTAACAATTGTAGTGTTTTACTCTCCAGACTGATTATTTCGTATTTTAGTTAATCGGGTTAATCACTAATCAGTTTTCAGAAGGTCCATCAGGTAATACTGCTAGTGGTCAAACTTATTCTAGTGAAAAATTTTAAACAATGTTTTGATTAATTCCCGAATTCCTGCAACACCTTTCATATTGCCTCGAATATCACTGATATTATAGCAGTGTGGAAGAGGTTGACAGAGCTGTATGTAAATTTGTATGGTAGAAGAAATTTTTGCACATTGAATCATCCAGAAAATTTAAATAAGTTTGAAATGTAGTTGGTCTTTGATTTTTAGTTTTGACTAATCTTAAGCTTCATATTTTGCTAGCATGACAAGCATCTAAGCATTTCATGAAAAAAGTTATAATCATTTCCAAATAAAAAAGCCGAATCCATTCAGAGGTATTTAAAAATGGCAGACTTTGCTTGCTAGAGCTTTTAACAATTTCATTAATTTTTTTTTTAATTGACTTTCGACCAATTGTGCAAAATAACAGCATACGTTAGAAATTATTCAAATAAGACTAAGCGATTATCAAAATTTCGAATATTAATAGAAAAAAAAAATTAGTACCTAGGTACCGTAAAACGGGGTAACATTGATCACCGGGGTAGCTTTGATCAACATGAAATTGTGCCAAATAATCATCAATAACTAAGTCTATAGTTTGAATTTTTGAAAACTGTTTTCTACGTTTGAAAGCCTATTAATTGAGTATCAAATAGGCAAAATTTGGCTTGTATTTGAATTTTTTTTTCTGCTAGTAAAAATGTTATTTCAAAATATTAAAATATCTATCTTATCCAAGGTTCGCAAACAAACAGCTCTCCTGATGATACGAAAAAGCATTTAGAAGTAAACGAGTTATTGAATGTGAAAGACCAATTTTTTTTCTTTGTATTTGTGTAGTTGTAGTGCTAATTTTTTAGGCATTTAGTGATAAACTTTTTATATTTAATAATAAAGGACGTTTGCCAAGAGTAAGCCCGTATTGGAAAAATGGCTATGAACCCTATCAAATGGTTAACTTTGAAGAAAAAATGGAAATGGCAATAGTGGGTGAGCCTAGAAGAACGTATGAAGGTAAAATTTCATTTGTATTTTGAAGCTAAAACTATTTAGCAATTGTTATAACTTTTGCCCCTAACTGTATGCAGCATCAGTGTTCTTTTTTCGATTATAAATGTTTTTAAAAGAAAACGTTAAAAACTAGGTCAAATTGATGAACAAGCATTTAAAATTTTATTATTATGGTTTTTTGTATTCTTTATGATCAAGAAAACTCGATAAAACCGTCAAAATAGAGACTGATCAATGTCACCCCAAAGCATCAAATTCTGAACAGAGACTAAATCGATTTTTAAATCAAATTTAAAGAAGTCTAATAAATTTCTGCAACCATGTTTTACGAACATAGGAGCCCAGTACTGGTTTTAAAAATATTAAACATGCCACATTCCCCTTAACAGAAAAAATAATCGAAAAATATTGAAAAAAGTGATCAATCTTACCCCGGATTACGGTACTTAACTTTGTGTCCTCGAAATGCTAAACTACCTTAGGTTCGAATTTTTCCAGACCAAAGAGAATTACCGGGGCTTGAAATAATATCTCGAATAGTTTCACTCTACTTAAAGTTAAGCTCCCCCTCCTCCCCAAGGGTAAACATTACAGATTTTTTCCCACAATTTTTTGGATGATCATATTTTTTAAAATACCAGCAATATCTGGGCATTTGATCTCGAATTTTTCGACATAAAATCCGCACAAATCATAGAAATGACTAATACTCTCAAAAATTATTATTTTTCGAAACACGTCAGAAGCGTTCAAATTACTTTTCAAACTCCCAAATAAAAAAATCAATTCGGATAAAACAAGCACAGAAAAATTGAGCCTAATTTAGGCAGTATTTTGGTTTATTTGTCCACTTATGAAAACCCGGGCTGTCCGAATAAATTCGGGAAATCTGGATGCATACCCTACAATAAATAATGCTTCACTTTCTCTTACTTATTGGACGTTTAAAATATTGTGTTGACTGGGACAGCATATGAAAAACAAATTGATTCATAGGGCCCCCGTGAAAAATTGCCCCGGATCCCCCGTTGGCTTAATTCGGCCCTGGCTATATTACATCAAAATGGAAATCAAAGTTTCAGCTTTTGAATCTCATTTTTCATTTCCATATGCAGGAATATGATTGTTTTGCATCACGCGTTTGATATTTTCAAAATTCCATCCATCCAAACATTAATTTTCATCATTTAAGATAGTTGATTTTTTGTAATATTTTTTACCCCCTAATGTATGCAATCCCTTAAAACAGAGGTGAGCAACCTTTTGAACCCACGGGCCAATTTGAATTTTAAAATTTTGCGGCGGGCCGCACTCAAAATAATTTTTTTTTATAATTAGCAGAGCTTAACCTATGAGCAATTTTCGACTAAATCACATCTGAGAATGGAAAGATGAAACGATAAGGATTAAAAAAACTTAAATTTTACATCGATTTTTTTATGCAAGGCCAATCAAAATTGAATAGCTACATCACATGGTATATCTTGATCATTTTATATTAATCTAATTTTTCAAATTGATTTACACTTCTTCGGAACATTTGTTCTTCCAAATAGAGACATCATTCGCTTCCCTTCGATATTCAAAACGAACATTTTTGAAGCCTTTATATGGTTCATAATATAAGTTTGGATCATCTTTTGATTTAAATCCATGTTTTCTCAAACCGTTGAACTATTTGTCATCATTTCCATTAAAAAGTTTTCTGGGGCGATATCACAGCGATAGCTGATGGTGGGAATAATATATTTCAAGGAAATCACTGTCTTCTCAGCGTTTGGACGTTGAATCGTTATTGAACATTAATTCCATTTTTCTTTAAGTATTTTCGAGAAGTTCCTCCACAATATAAATTTATTCTCGACGTCTCGATCTTTTTACTTACAAACGGTGACAAAACTGTGTTTTCAATTTAGAATTTTCGTAAAAGATCATATTCTTTCTGGATATATTTCGGATGGGAAATGGACAAGACACCTTATCTTGTCGACGACTAAAACTTAAGAGTAGGTATATTTAATTGTCTTTTCATGACGTTTACAATTTTCACCGCGCAAATCTTAGCAAATAAACAATATGCTCCGATTCCTGCCAACATTATAGCGATAGTCCAAACGAATCAAACAGCTAGTATACATCCAGGCGTTTTCACTAACATCTCAGGGTGACCAATAGTCTTGAGTGAGACTCAACAGATCATGCATTGAGATGTTGAGCAAGGTTGTCAAAATCATAGGAAAATCCATATTTTCTAGATTTTTTCGTCAAAATTACAGTTAGCGTTCTAGATTCTAGAACTTTTTTTTTGACAGATTTCGTGAATTTTTTTTAAAAAAAACCTAAGGGATAGGATTTAGAAAGCTGATTTATGAAAGTCTTATGATTTTGGAAATGTGGATTTCTAATTTGCAAGTAAAATAAATAAATTTATCGAATTTCGGCAAGTTTTATAGAATTACTGATTTGTTTTATCAAGAACCCAGAATTTTTTATGCTGGGCCAGGCCGATAAGAAATCTAAAACTGTTCACCAAGGCTTTATTATAGAACTTTTCTCATTATCCTAACTATTCAAGAAGCACTAACCTTTCTACGAAATTTGTATGTTAAACTCAAATTAAAAAAAAAAATAAGCTGCTTAACATGGAATGGAAAAACAATGACTTCACCAACAGATTTAAAAATGCCTGTGATCATCCATGGCCGTAGAAACAGGGGGGGGGGGGTGGTTGGGGGTTAAACCCCCCCCCCCCCCATGAGTCAGTTCTTCTTACGGCCCTGTGATCATCTATAGTCTTTCGATTTTTTGTTTGCTATTTTATTTTGCTTTTTCATATTTTGATTTAGAAAGTGGTAGTTTTGATTTTATATAACCCGAATATAAATAATAATGTACTTATGCTTTTAAAAGAACACGATGAATGCTCAAAATGCTAGACAAAAATTAACAAATATGAATGGTTGAGGAGCAAATCCAGCTCCAAACAATTGAAGTGCATGTGTTTTCAAATCACTGACAAATCTTTTTTTTTTTTAATTTAGTACCCATTAGGAAAGCGGGTAAGAAGGACACCCTAAGGTAGAATCGCAATAGAAAATAGTGCATGCTTTTTGCGATGCAGAGTGCTTTTAGGCTGACGATTGCTCTTGCCAAGGTCTTTTGAAAGCATTTGGGGGATCAGAACGATGAAAAAATTGGAATTTGGAAACTTTGCCCGTCCTTGAAGTGTCCGTCTTACCCGACTTAGCAATTTTTTTTTAAAATCATTTGTTGCTCAAGCCCGTTGTCAAAATTCGCTGGGTTTCCTTGAGGTTTTCAAATTTTCCACCTTTGAAAACGGATTCTTTTCCTTTTCCATTTTTAATAGAAAAAAAGGTCAAATTAAATTCAAACAATACCAAAGATTATTGCAAATTACATGCTTTAGGCGTTATAAAATGTGCTTTAATTCCATTCGCACGCAAAACTAATATAATTCATTGGACATTCAGAATCTCTAACGCGGCGCTAGAACGAGTATCCTCGTTTAAGGATCTTGGAGTCATTTCCGACGAAAAAATAACATTTCGTGAACGGTCTTATATCGAAAGCCAACAGGAATTTGGGATTTATAACAAGATTATCGAAGGAGTTCAAGGACCCATACTGCCTTCGTTCACCGTTGCCTCCTTTTAGACATGGAAACACTCTACGAAAGGCGTGTGATAGCACGTGTTATTTTTGTGAAGAAGCTGATCAATGCAGAAATCGATTGTCCAGCATTGCTTAGACAGGTCGATATCAATGAACGCCCTCGTACTATAGGACTTCAGAATTTCTTCGGATCCACTTTCAGCGGACCAACTACGGACAACAAGAGCCATTACACGCTATGTTTAAAGTGTTTAATTGGTTCTGCGAGTTTAATTATTTTCACATGTCCACATAGACTTTCAAATCAAACAGCAGAAAATCTTCATCATATTACGCAGCTTCACTCATGTAAATTGTTGATGTTTATGATTGTACACTCAGAGGAAATCTTATTATAAATTTCATAAGATACATCTTATGAACCACTTTTTTGCGTCCAAACTAATTTTTCATAAGAGTCTTATGAAATTCTTTCAATTTTCATACGATGTTCTTATAAAAAATAGAAGAAACGGCATTGTGAAAAAATGATGAACACATTCATTCATAGCATCAGTTTTTTTCATCATCTAACAGTACGAAGCAATCGCCAGTTCATAGTTATTATAGTTTTCCTTCAATGGTAAATGTTATTGTTATCTCCGGAATGGTAAGTTCGATTTGATGTTTTTGGGGTGAACGTTGAATATATTAGTAAACTAAAATACATTATTTGTTTACTTTTTAGCAAGCTGATCGGCAAAAAACGAAAGGTCGAGGATTAAGATGCGGCAAAAGAAAAACTTTGATGGAGCCGTCTGTTGATGCGCTGCTGATGGTGACA
Organism: Uranotaenia lowii; assembly: GCF_029784155.1. Classification (NCBI taxonomy): domain Eukaryota; kingdom Metazoa; phylum Arthropoda; class Insecta; order Diptera; family Culicidae; genus Uranotaenia; species Uranotaenia lowii. Next base: position 253,304,103 of record NC_073692.1, read on the forward strand.
GTGAAGGATTTAATTTTAAACGAATTTGGCAAACAATAAAGTGAATGTTTTCAGCATGAAATATCGAGAATTTTTCTTATTAGAAAGTGATTTACTGTTTCCATAAGAATCTCTTATGAAAAGCAACAACCTCTCATTGAAGTAGGCGTTCATCTTCAGAATTCATTCGCGTCATAAGACAATCTTATGAATTTCATTAATTTTTCTTATGGCGCCACTTCATAAGAGAATCTTATGGCATACATAATTGTATTTTTCTGAGTGTATAGCTTTATATTACTTTATTTTGTTAAGAATTCATGTAGACTCAGAATGTCAGATGGAATAATAATAATAGTAATAATAATAAAAAAAAATAACTGGTGAAACCAATAATTTTTCTGACTACCGTAAAACGGGGTAACATTGATCGCCGGGGTAACTTTGATCAACATGAAATTTTTTAACATAATCATCAATAACAAGTCTGGAGTTGGAATAACTCGAAACTTTTTTCTACGTTCAAACACTTAAAAGTTGAGTTTCAAATTGGGAAAAATTTGGTTTGTTTTTGAAAATTTCAAATGTAAGTAAAAATGTAATTTCAAAATCTTGAAATATCTATTTTTCGAAGGCTCGCTAACAAACACCCTCCCTGATGAAATCAAAGCGTCTAGAAGCAGCAGGTTGATTTATGTGAGAGTTCATCTTTTTACCTTGGTAAATCTATAGTTTTTGTGTAGTTTTCGTTGTATTTTGAGGTAAATTTTTCAAATTTAAAAACAGACAATTTCCAAGAGTAAGCGAGTCTGGGACAAAAGGCTAGAAACCCTATCAAATGGTAAATTTTGAACAGTGGTTGTATTTGGTTGAGAATGAATTGATCAACCTTCTCTCGCTCAACGCTTTACTCGGAAGCAAAGGTTGCTTTGAGGCAGCGAAAACGACAAAACCGATGATGCATACGCTCTCAACATGGCCCACCTTCACGAAGCAATATAGGTACATTCGAGGCAGCGAATCAAAAAAACCAAACGAATGGCTCTCACTCATCTCCTGTTACATTCTTGAGGGAACCGAATTCAAAAGGCACAGCAAACCCGAGTCTCCTCGTTTGTGCCTGGATCGAATACCCGAGGTTTTTCTGCTATTGCTATTATTGCACAGCAACCGCACGCAGGCAGCTAGTTTTTTCGTTTTTTTCCTCCCCTCTCCTTGCTCCATACGTTGCGGGCCTATGCAATGCAATAAGTTTGGTTGTTGTCGTTGTTGCCTCAACCTTTGCGGCGAGGTTGAAGATGTTCTCCTCAACGACAGCTACCGGCTTGAGTCCATCGAATTCAATAACGTAAATGAGTATGTGTGCCTCGTCTTCTTCATGCATCATGTAGCAACCGAACGTTGAGAGAGTTCGTTCGGGGCAGCAAACGAATAGTGTCTCTCAGAACAGATCCTCCTCATGGGGGAGGTTTGAATGAATGTATATGTATCGTCTCCTGTATAGCTATGCGAGGCCTCAAAGCATGTATTTTAAGAGCCTCTGATGAGAAAATTGGTGAGGATTTCAATCACTGATTTTGAAGGAAAAATATAAAGGGGAATAGTGCGTGGACCTGAATGAAGGCTAAATTAGGGTTTTCATATCCCGCGACTCCAAAAAGAGTGCATTGAGATCATTTATCCAAAAATTCAGGAGAAACTTTAAACAGTAGAATCCCGCTTATCCGAACTCCAGTGTTTCTGAGCTCCTCGTTATCCCAGCCATCAGGTTGACACAAGATCCATATTTTAACCGAGCTTTGCGCCCGGATGGTATGCAAAAGGATGTAGGGGAGATAAGGGCATAACGAGCACCCAGGGCATAATGAGCACTCCTTTTTTCTACATAAGTACGTATTTTCTTAAACAAATTTTCATGAGGATTTGTTGCGTACTATCCATAGTATTAATTTTTCACCAAAAAAGAGATATCCTTCTCATCTTTACAGAAATATTAAATAATAACCAGCTAGGTTCTCAAGTGACGAAAATATTATAATTTTTGAGCACCACCAAATAAGCTTTTATGACCTTTTAAATCATCTTGATCTGAAATGTACGCACTGCAACATGATCTACACATTGTTTCTCAATTTTCAACATCATAAAATTTTTGATTTTTCACTTTAATCAATTTTAAAACGCTTTTTTACTTTAATTTGTTCACTAGAGGCGAACAGAGCACTTTCAATGAAGGCATATTGAGCATTTTCTGCCGGGGAATCTAGTAACGAATTCAACTCGATGAAGTCAACTGAATAATAGAGCTACAGCTTGGCTTGTTTCGCCTGTCGATTTGGCCTATTGGTAAGGTGTTGGAGAGGTAATCAGTAGACTCCAGTTCGATTCCTGTTCGAGGGAATTTTTTTTTGCACATACCATTAATGATTGATTTTTGTATTGTTACATTATACAGCTAATAGCATCAAAGCATTATCCGTCAAACAAAACACCAGAAACATAATGTACGAGCATGTGTTAATTCTTTGAATTCTACAAACAAATCTAGATTATTTTGTTATTGCTTTGTTTGATGAATCTACGCCTCACCGTTTAGTGCAATCATGATCATGAATGATAAATGAAAAAAAATCACCTCGACTAGGAATCGAACCCGAGCCTACTGATTACCTCTCCGACATCTTACCAATAGGCCAAATCGTCAGACGATACAAGTCAAGCTGTAGCTCTATTACTCAGTTGACTTCATCGAGTCGAATTTGCTGCTTGAATTCCCGGCAGAAAATGCTCATTATGCCTTCATTAATGGTGCTCATACTGCCTCGGGGTAGTTTCTCATTATGCCTCTACAGTGACTGGTTTTCAGCTTTCGGCAAAAAATTTTAAAATGCATTTTTAAACGTTTTAATCTATTTTTTCAAGTTTCATCCAATTAGGCAATAGACTATTTGAGTGTCTGAACACGAAACAATGATGTAATTAACATATTACAGCTGTTCTCTATGGTTAAATAAGCGTTTTCCTTAAGGTGGCCATTATGCCCCCATCTCCCCTACAGTAGAACCAGAAAAACCGGAGGTAGTCGGGAGAAGGACCCCCTCGGATAAGTAAAACGGCGGATTAAACGAAATACATTGACGAACGCTATCCTTTTTCTCTGGTATTGCATATCATCCAGGCGCATAGCTCGGTTCCTACATGGATTTTAATTTTATATTTAATCGACACCTTTCTCACAAGTTTAGATTTTAAACTTGCCAAAAACGTCGATTTTATAGCTTAACAATATATCGTGATGATAAAACACTATTAACATGGATTTTCAGTAAAAATTGTGGTTCGGATAACCAGAGCTGGGAAATGCGAGATTCTACTGTACATATGTCGTGTTATCGGAGGTGGCATCGTGATATTTCATTTCAAACAATTACTGTTAATGTCTTGGAGGTTAGGTGACTTACATGACAATTATAACATTTCTTAAAAAAAAAATACTCTTGAACTATACCTAACTTTTGAGCATATTGATTACTGTTTGCATACTCAAAGGCGTTTAACGCGCTCGCTGTTTATAACGACTTAAAAAAATGTTGATTGAAACAAAATATTTAAATAGTATTCCTTTCGTAGTTTTTTCATAAGATGTGCAAGAACTTCATAAAATGGAAGAAATTCGTTGGTTTTTCTGATCAAATGTCTTTCAACAAAAAAAGAGTACATTTGTTAAAATTTCACAAAAAGGAGAGTACGCTCATTTCTTGATCGAAAAAGAGTACATGTACTCTTAAAAGGGTACGCATGGTATCCCTAGGCTAAATTTCATTTGGTTTTGTAGCTAAAACAATTTAGCCCTTTTAATTTTTGCAGCGTCATTGTCTATCTTTCGATTTTAATTGTTGTTCGGCCTTACCCCTTAAGGTCTGCGATGTTGTTTTTTTTTGGACCGCGAAGATATCGAAACCAAGAAACACCGAAATTCAGCATTGTATATGTCAGAATTCACTCGACCAAATCTTACAAATTTAGTACATATATTTGAGCCACCGAAAGTGTTGTAGAGTTTCATGATTAATTTTATATTATTTGAGTTTGTTTCGAACTGCCTTAGCAATTGATAAACTAGCTAATGTTACCACAAAGAATCAAATTCTAAACAAAGACAAAATCGATTTTAAGATCAAGTTTAAAGTAGTCTAATAAATTTGTGCAACCATGTTTTACGTTTATAGGAGTGCAGTAATGGTTTCAAAAATATGAAACATGCCACATTCCCCTTAACAGAAAAAATATTGAAATAAGTTATCTATCTTAATCCATTTTACGTACGTCAACTTGATTTCCTATCAACTTTAAAACTTTTGATGTACACGCGGTATGATTATCTGTGGACATTGAGTTTTTAAAAGCCATTGAAGTTGGCAAGTGTAGCATGATGCCCCAGTTGACGGTACCTACTGTTTCAAATCAATCTCAATAACAGTACATACATTAAACCAAGAACTTAAAACTTATTTTTCGATTCTGTGATCAGCGTTACTGTTTTTTTTTGTGAATGAAACGGAATGAACCACATTGCACTCATAACACATTTAAGGTTATCAACGAATGCTCTATGTTGGTTTGCGCTATACGTTGCAGGGTAGGTGATGCAGTTATCTGTTCTTAAGCTTGAGTTGATCTTTTTCAACCCAAACATTCGGAGCAATGCGGAGGCCGATGGTAGTATAACCCACCCTAGGCAACTAGTACATTCCAATTCAGAACGAATGTATAAAGAATCAAAAGCTAACCACCAGTAACAGGGAATCACAAACGATTGCTCGTTTTGTCGTCAACGGGAAGATAATCGTGTGGGATTGGCTCGTGAATCGCGAAGAAACACTATACTTATACTATACATATAGCAGACATACACTAGCCAGCTAACTATATTTCATAGCACTGCGCATGCCGATTCGAAATTCCAGCATACATCAATAATGTTTGTTTACATTTTTTCCTATCGTCTGGCTTGATGTACATAAAAAATCGTTTAAAACTAATTCTTCATCGAACGTAACATCTATCGCCAAAGATATATTGTGTTGAGCTGAAATAGCATTACCTGGTAATTAATGAACTGCATCATGCACCTAGAAGTGCTTGGAATAGTGGAATAAAATACCTGTGCAGCTTGTCTACTACTCGCGAATAAGTTTTCTGCTAGTATGTGTTCTGAAACAACACTACAAAGTCCACATACAATATCGGAAAATTATGTAATCAGTCAACCAACATTATAGATCCAATAGAATTCTGCCATTAATAGTTTATGCCATCGGTAGAATGATTTTACATGTGAATTGTGATCTGAATCGAATCTTTATTGTAAGTCAGCAGAAGATCTGAAGACAGAGCAGCAAATACGATGTACAGTGAAACGGTGATGATGGTTTATAGCTATCGAATCCTGCAGCGCTAGTGAATGAATAATATTTTTCTGCTCCATCTTCTTCACTATAGCCATAGCGATAGCCATGTGTGATATTGAACCGAATTTTAAGTGCAATATAGTTATTATATTTTCCGAAAATTAACGCATAACGAGTGATGGGAACAATCATATGTGGAAAGTGCCACCATTTTTAACAAGTGCTTTGAGGGAAGAAATGTATCACTAAAATGAATATTGAATCTCTGCTGAAGGCATGTGCCCTGAGGATGGAATACTAAAATATCGATTAGTTTTGACGGATGGAGTTTACCAGAGACGATGATTACTGGTAAGGAAACTAACTAGTTTTATTCTATGCTCATCGCTCTTAAACATTGGCAGCATCTGAGTTATTCAACAACTTCCGATCATTTCGGGCGTGAGCGCTACCATATTTATTGGAATACTATTGCACCGACTCGCTTGTCTATTTTAATTGCACCGTTCCGCGATCGATGCATGCAGTCGTGTAAGAAATTTTGTTTCACGAATGGGCCGTTCCTCTTCCAATACTGCTCAACCCAGCGTAGCTCATTCTGTAGGGAAAATAATTGTTTGTGCGAGTGTGCAGTCCTACCGGCACAGAATTACTGAGAAAGCTGTAAAATTATCGATTTTTTATTACTTTGTCGCGAGAATCGATGTAAGTGTCATAGTGTTGAGTCCCAAGTTTCAACATGGATATATTTTCAAGCTATATGGTGCAAATGGTAGGCAATTTTAGTCCAAGTTTTTGTTTTCATTTGCGGTTGCGAAAATGAAAGCCAAAGTTTACGGAACCATTTTTAACGCAGTAAAATTGTAATTTGTCTTAAATTGAAATTCAAGAACGTGCTCGAGTAACAATTAAATCTGTCCCACAACTTTATGTATAAAACTAATTTTCTGAAACTTTATGTCTAAATTTTTTTTCAAGTTCTGAAATTTTTTGATGTGCTGGCTGTTATAGACTTGAACTACATGTTCGAAATATACCTTTTCCTAAAAGCTATTGATCTTCGTCTATAATTCTTTTCCATTTCATATTTCCCTATCTATTTTCTTCATTCTTTAAAAGTGAAGTAGATATAAGCACGCAAATGTAATCAAACAAAACGAGTTTGGCTCCTTGAAGCCTAAAGAAACTGTTATGTATATTTAAGTAATTTTAAACGCTTGACTTTTTATTAATTATTAATTCTTGCACTGTCTGATGTTTTGAAATATGTATCCACACTTACTAGAAGCAAAGCTTTCAAATCCTGTTAATTTTTTTTTTCGTTTCATAAACAGATCGCGTATTTTTCACAATAATTAACTAATGATTAAGTATTATTTTCTTTTATAAGTGATCTGTCGTCGAAATACTTTATCCTATTTGGTGTTTGTCCCGCTGACTATCCAGCAAACGTAGATGCTGGTTTCCATCAATTCAAATTGCTGAAAAATCAGCAATCCAGATTGCTGGAAACCAGCTATTTCTTTAAACACAATCGGCTGTATTTAGTATCAAATTTATATTTCAATTAAAATTTTGAATTCTGGCTGTGCATATAATAAGCAATAAAAACAATTGTTTCCTCCTATTTTTCAATAATGGATATATTTATTTCTAGAAACAAGATATTTTTTTCAATATTTTAACACCGGCTCTGGGATGGCAGCTTTGTGCCAAAGTATTGATCATCCGCCAGCTGTAAAATAGATTTGATAAGCATCCATTTTAGAATATCTACATGTCCAATAAAAACTCACCCTTGACTTGATATCTGGTTGCTTGGATATAGAGGAACAGAAAATCTTAAATATAAAAATGAATTTCTGTCTGTCTGTCTGTCTGTCTGTTCCCTATAGACTCGGAAACTACTGAACCGATTTGCGTGAAACTTGGCAGGTGGGGGTATTGGAGGCAGGGGAAGGATCCTATTGTGGTTTGAGACCCCTCCCGCTCTCATGAAGGGGGGGAGGGGCCTCCCAAACAAAAGACAATTTTTTGCATAACTCGAGAACCAATCTATCAAATGGTATTATATTTGGCATGTGATGGTATTTGGGAACGAAGAATATCTGGGGCTGCCTTACAAATGTTCATATAACTCGAGAACTAATCAAGATATTGGATCCAAATTTGGCATGGGAAGGTATTTGGATACGAACAATATTTCAATGTTTTTTTGAGACCCCTCCCTCTTTTCAGTAGAAAGGGAGGAGGGCTCTTCAATATTTGTTTACATAATTCAAAAACTAATAAAGCAAATGGAACCAAATTTGGCATGGGAGAGTATTTGGATACGAAAAATATTTCAATGATTATTTGAGACCCCTCCCTCTTTTCAGTAGGGAGATATAAAGGGGGGATGAGGACCTCTTTTAAAGTTTTTTACATAACTCAAAAACCAATTAGGCAAATGCAACCAAATTTGGCATGGGCGGGTATTTGGGAACGTGACATGTTCTAATGATTGTTTGAGACCCCTTTCCACTTCCAGCGGGGAGATAGGATAAAAGGAGGAAGTTTCATACAATTTTTACAGTAAACAGTAAATGGAACCAAATTTTACACGGAACAATATTTGGGTACGAGAAATGCTTCTATGAATATTTGGTATCCCTCACTTCTTCAAAGAGGAGGATGAAAAGAAGGAGGAGAGGTCTCCCTTAAAACTTTTAATATAACTGGAGAGCTGATCGAAATTGAACCATATTCGGCATGTGAGGGTATTTAGATACGAGAAATGTTTCTATTATAAATTGAAGCCCCACCTTTTCAGCGGAAAGATATAAAGAGGGATACGGGGGCTTCCATACAATTTTTTTTTAATAACTCGAGAATTAATCGAGCAAATGAAACCAAATTTGGCATCAAGAAGTGTTTGAGTATGAAAAATACTTTTATTAATATTAAGTTCTCACCCCTCCATTCAATGGGGAGAACAGAAGCGGGTATGGTACTCCCTTTCAAGTTTATGCACAACTCAAGAATTTACTACGCAAATAAAACCAGATTCGGCATGAGATGGTATTTCAACACGAGAAATTTTCCATGGTTATTTGACACACCATGCTCCTTTCAGTGAGTAAGTACATGGGAGAAGGGGGGTAAGGCCAATACAATTTTGTTAGCATAAGTTCTCAATTTATGCTATCGAAGCCGACAAATGGAAACAAATATGGCATGAAAAGGTACTTGGTTACGAGATATGTTTCTACGATTGTTATAAACCCTTACGCTTTGTAGAGTAGGGGAAGAAAGGAAGGGGCTCCATATAATTTTTTTTTTGTAAAGATTGAAAACTTATCAACCAATGGAACTATATCTGAAATAAGAGGATTTTTGGGAACGAAAAAAACAATGGGTATCACGATCTCCATTCAGCAAGGGGTGAAGCGAAGGACAGAGGGGGTTCTAGCATAAACCCAGAGCATATCAAGCAAAAACAACCATATTTTATAAGTTAAATTGTTTGCGAACGATTAATTTGGGACCCTGCTTTTATAGGGCGAAGCTTAAGGAAACAGATAAAAATTATCAGATCTTTAACACAAATTTATAGATCAAGATTCAGAATATATGTAAGTTTAAGTTATCTTTGTGTTGCAAATCGAAACTCCAGTTGCAGCTCTCATTTTATAGCGGTTGTTTATGAATTACGTTACAATTTGATTTAAAATAATCCCAACAAAACAATTTAAAATTTAAATAATTCCTAAAAATATCATTTGATTTTGAAAGGTGTAGCAAAGCACACCGGGTCAGCTAATAATTGTATAAATCTAACCAAAATTCGTAAAATAGAATCTCACTCTTCAGCGTACGAAAACAAACAGACTCTAATTTGCCAAATCGATTGCTGATTTTCCAGCAAACTAGATCAATTGCTAGAAAGTCCAGCAATTTGAAAACCGATTGCTGATTTTTCAGCAGAAATGACAAGAACACAACCAAATGCTGAAAAATCCAGGAATTAGAAAACCGATTGCTGGTTTCCAGCAAAAAATTTGGATTGCTTAACGTTTGCAGCAATTTTTTTTTTGCTGGAAATCGAGGCGAAAATTTAAATAAATATTGCAGAATTTTCCCGCATTTAAGCGGGCTGATAAAATCAGGACATTTCTTCTATACAGTGTTCGGCATCGCTAACTGAAAAGTTAGCGGCGCTAATTAGATCGCTATCTCGGTCAAAGTTAGCGATCGCTAATAAAAGCCGCTAAATGTTGCGTAAAAGTTATCGATCTATAATAAAGTGCTAATCGCTAATCGATAGTAGAAAGTTTTGAAAAAGATAAGCAAAACACAAATTTTTCAACCATCTTTAATTATAATATTGACTAAAAAAGTTGTTAAATGATATAATAGGGGCAGTTTTCGAACTTATTTTGTAATATTTCTGTACATATCAGTTGCGTCAGTCCATTTTTAGTTTTAGTTAGCGTATTTGGTGGAAAGTAAAAGGAAAGAAATTGGAATCAAATTTTTCAAAAAAATCATCCGCTTATCAATTTTTTTACATCAGTTAATGCAAAGATTCTCTTTAGGTACAAGTTTTGTTTTGTCTGAAATAGTTTTTTATCTTTTTTGACATTACTACACTTATTTTGTTCTGGAAATTTCAATTTTTCACAACTTTTTTTTTATATTCAAAGAAGGCTTATGCTTAAGATATAAATTTAAGTGAAGGCAATTAAAAAATACGCTCATTTCTATGATTCCAGTCAAAATCAAGATCGAATAGCTTCTGAAATAAATCTTTAACGAAAATTTGAATACCTGATCGGATTTAAAATTTTAAATCTGAATGATGCCGAATTTATGATCTATAAGTCTATGGTCAAATTAACACTTCAAAAAGTTAGCGTTCTTCAGTTGGCGGAACTTTGTTATCCGCTAGCTGAAGAAAAATATAGCGAGAAATTTAATTCGCTAACCGAAAGTTAGCGGGCTAATTAGCGATTAGCGGATTAGCGTTTTCGTGCCGGACACTGTTTCTATACATATAAAACAGAGAGAGACAGAAATGTACGAACACGCAAAACTTTTCACTGGATCATCCGATTTGCATGCGATTTTTTTAGTTGTGTTCGTCTTCACGCGAAGAAAAACACAACGGAGAGATAATTTTGAAAATGTTTTTGTGCAATTTGAAAATTAATTTTTAGTATTTATTCGTATCAAATAAAAGTCATGGCACCCAATTTCCATTTTTTTTTTTTTCATTCGAATCACCCAGAGTAGGAAGGCGTCTAAATCAATCAAGGCTTACTAATGTTCATCCATCTATCTATAGGAAGTTTTGGCGCCTATTTTCATTGCCAGTGTACTTTTCACGTGGCACCAGTAAAATGGATACTTGGATATGATTGTCCCTACGGGGTGCTGCAACTAGCCGGTAAGAAGCATATTTACGAAATTTGTTTTTTGTTGCATCAGAATCAAGGCAAACAAATATTTTCTTAAATGATTATTCGTGCATCGTTAATTTTTTTGAAATATTATATTCTTTTAGCAACTCAAGCAATATGGATGTAAAATTTTCGATAGACTCAAAACATTACCATTACTAAATCATTTTTGATGAGTTTTGATAACACCAATAGAAAGTCATTTAACTGATAAAAAATCACCTTTATTTATTTTTTGTTGATTTTTAGAAGATGTTAGAAATTTATCCAGTCAGTTTGAGAATTGAATGTTATCAATTTTGTGATTCCAAGTAAATTGCATCACTATCATAAGAACGGATTGGAGGATCAGGAAACATTGAAAAATTCACACTACCTTTTATGCTCATTTAAAGGAACTTTTCCAAAGTTAAGCTATATAGGATTTTAACTTGATATTAGATCCAACTCTCAGTTTCAAAAGTCAGAAAAAAGGATCGTAATCAAAAATATAATCAATCTTGAAAGAATATAAAAAATTAACATCTAAGTAAAAAGCATGCCACCTAAAATTCCGAAACATTTAAGTAGGTATAGAGAAAAATCTGAACCAATACACAAAAATACAAAAAAAAAGTTTCTTACCAGATATCAGATAAAAAAACAATCTATCAAGCACAAGTGAGTTTAAGAATATAAACACTTGAACTCGATCAACAAAAACAAAATCAAGATCAAAGAAAATCAGCTTTTAAATTTACGTTCAAATATAACTGAAAATCCAGATTCATAAAGCCAAATTCAGAATATTAATATAAATTTACAATAAAATTCAGAATTAAATTTAACAGTTTGGATTACAGTTTCTTATCCTACGATCATAAACTAAAATTTTAAATAATTTGTGATTGCTTTGAATTTTTATTCCAAATACTCAAAATAGATTTGCCTTCATTCAAGGCTTCAAATGCTAAGAGAAAAGTAATCCAGTAAGTAAGTAAATTCTTTTTTTTTTTAATTTCCTAATTTATAGTGCCATTTGCCAATCCCTAACTGAAAATTGAAAAAAGATAAAGATGACACAAATGTTAAAGACATTTTCAAACATTATATTGATTAGAAAAGTGTTGCTGTAAAATGAGATGAATAGTGACTTTTCCTGAATTGTTAAATATTTGTCAAACTCAGCTCTGTCAATTCACAATTATATTCAATTAGTGTATTTAGTACAGAGTCCGAAAACAACGACATTTGAAATAAAGAAAAAAAAAATTAAAAATTAAGTTTATTTTCATTATTCTTTAAATGTTCTGGTTTTGTCCAATTCATTTTTTAATTTTTCTATTCTGACGATCATGTTTAAAAAAAACTTTAATGTATTTAAATACAGAGGTAAACAAAAATCGAAAAAAAACTCAGTTTATGACGACTCCAGCAAAAAAGATCCATTTTCTGTTCAAATCAATCTTCAGCAATTTTAAAATACTTGATCAGATAGGAGTTTTTAAATAGGAATGATGGCTAAACTAAATTGAAACTTGATAGATTAAGCGTTCTTAAGTTACCGGAAGAAAATAAGTTCGCTAACCAAAAGTTAGCGTAACTTATTTGTATATTGAACTATAATTCTAGATTTTTTTCTGGCACAAGTGGATACACTTGCTTTTATCCACTCAAAAGGAAGGCTGACTAAGGAACAGTGCTAAAATATAAAAACAAATTCTCAAAAATACAGGCTCAACAAAGTTTGCCGGGTCAGCTAGAAAAACACCTTGAATTTTCATTTTTTCGGATACGTCAGTAGAGCTCCTATCGTTTTTAAAACTCCCAAACAATAATTTAAATAAAGCTTGGGTACCGACCCCTTGTTTGTTTGCCGACCCTGAGTTTTCTGTTTTTTTTAAATGTGAATCAACCCAGCAAAATACGGAATTTAAAACAATATGCCGACAACCGTTCATTGTTTACTTGTCCACTTTACTTTGAAAACTATTGCATGTTTGGGGAATCGCTTTCTCCTAATTATTGAACTAGGAATATATTTTCGGAGGTTTCAGTTTATCAAACATTAAGTTTTGATTTTGAAATATTTTATTTCAAAATATTTTTCTTAGCTTTGTCGAAATTTTAATAAGTAACAGTAATTACCACTTTTTGGAGAAAGAAGATGTAGAATTAAAAAAAAACATTTCTCTTTTTCATTTCAAGTACAGGCGTCGTGTAAAATTACAAGATAACTATAAATTTATATTATTTGAGAGGAACTTTATAAATATGCAATTTATAGAAAGCTTCTTAATTACTTGAATTAAACAAAAAAAACACTCCAGAATGTTAAAAGTACAAAATATCTGGGTAAAAATCAGGTATCATTGACATTTAAAAAAAATTAAAAAATTAAAAAACATAGAAAATAATTCGAATTTATGAGTTTTCTATAAAATCAACAAGAATGAGAAAAAAACTACTGTGGTTGCTTAAATTCGCCCAATCGAAAATACTGAGCGATAAATAGAGAATATTGAATTTCTTTTACAAATTCAGTATAAGATTTGAAATTTAGAATCTGAATCTGAATTCAGCATTTCATTTTCCAATTGACCGTCAATTCTCAAAATATGTTGATCATAGAAACATTCTCGTAGTTGAATTGCGAATTGCCATGAGTGATTTTCTAAAAATAAATATTTCTTTTCTTCCAGTCTTGCCTTCTTCTAGATTGAAAAACCGAATTTGAGACTTTCACGTTTTGGGTTGTTCCTTCAGTTTCATGATTTTTCTGAGTGTTAAGAACTTGAGATCAATTTTGAAGGTACTGAACTTATTTGGATTCCTTATCTGATTTTTAAATTACTTAATACTTAACCGAATTACTGATTTCGTGTTTTAAACATCTATATTTTCAAATTAAATTTTTGTCAGAAACTTTACTAATGACACTTTATCATGAGTTCAGACCTTATTTTATAACAGTGGTTTTAATCTGTTTTGCGTTTTGTTTTGAACAATTTTGAATTTAAATTGCGAATCTGGATTCTGCATTTTGAACCTGAATACAATTTTTGAATTTCTATCCTATAATATAGATCTCTGAATAGTATACTGCCGTTCTAAGCAAGAATGTCCTATGTGACTATTGGGTCAATTCCACTTTTTTGCTCGAAACGGTCTCTTTTAGTGTTAGCTTTCGAATAAAAACACAAACAAGTATACTTTGTTCTGAATTTATACGAAATTTTCATCAAGGTGGTTGTCTCTATGTTGATAGTTCTCCGCAAGAATGTCACACTAGAGAAAATACTATGAAAAATGCAAATTTTCCAAAAAAAAATTTTTTAAGATGAGTTTATTTGTTGAATTTAATGTTATTCACTGAAAAGAACACTAAAATAGAGGGCAGAGGAGAAGCGAGAAGCCTTGAGTGTTTTATTCTGAGAAATATTCACTAAACACTTTTCGGTAGGCACTACTTACAGGATCCATACTCAAATATACATTTTTATAAACAAAGAGGAACGTATTTCTCAAATTACGGTTTAGCATGAGTTTTTGGGAAAAAATAAACTAAGCAAGCTTTTAAAATGATAGAAAAGTTGTAGCCGTGTGACAGTTTTTCGTAGAACTAGCATCGGCATGCGTTCTGATTCTACGCAAAAGTGTCACATGGAGCATTTTTGGCTCTAATTTGCGGTTTTTTTGTTGTAGGGAATTTAATTTTTTTGGCAGAAAACATTGTAAAATGATTAACTTGAACTGTTCACTACGAAAAAACTGTGGGTGAATTTTTAGTTTGAGAGAAAAATTGGAAGTATATCCGATATTTCAATCGCGTTTTTCTCGTTTGCACGTTTTTCCACATGGGACAATCTTACTTAGAACGGCAGTATAAAGTCCTAAAAAAAATCCCAATAATTATGAACAGAACAGACAGAATTCTTAACCAGAAATATCTTATTTGAATTCTGAATCTTCGATTTTCTATATGAATTTTTACTTCAATTACTTATTCGCAATTCAACTATTAAATCAGACTAAAAATTCCGAATGATTAAACACTGATATTTCATTTCTGGATCACCATTATGGAACTTATTGAAGTTTCAATTGAGCATAAGATTTAAGAGTAAAAATTTCAAATCAAAATTTGAAAAAATGGTTTGTTATTTTAAATATTTTTTATTATTCCGGAATGATAAGTTTCGAACATATAAAAAGGATCTTATTTTAGTTTTAAAAGCAAAACGAAGATTCGGATCAGGATTTTGTCCCAATGATGAATTAAACTGAAAATCAAGAATTATAAATTAAATACAGATTCCACAATCCGGTCAGAGGCAAAAAATTTAGATTTATAAAAAAAATTGGAACCAGAACATCGAAAATTTATCAAACCAAATCTCACCAGATTTTTTTCCTCACTAATCCGTGCAGGGAAAGTCTGGACTATTTTATTTAAAAACTTTGCAAAATCCGGGCATTCGATTTCAAAGTTTACAACCCAAAATCGGGGCAACATCCAGGCAAATTTAGGAATTCTCAATAAAAATCTGGTAGAAAAAATAAGTTTCTAACGACAAGTGAGAAACATTTTTAACCCTTCATTTCATGATTTTTTTTATTTTTCCTTAAAAATCATTTTTTTCAGTTGAAAATGCTGAGTACATCAAGAAAAAAATTGAAATAAAATACGATTTTTCACATTTTCTATACATTAATTGTTGCAAATTTGTTACTTTATGAAACGAAGGGTTAAAATGTGTAGTAGAATTGAGGACCTGAGATAAGATTTCGAGGTTAAGGTCTTAGTTCTGAGTCGAGATTGTTGCTCTTGATTAACTTTATTCGTTCATCATAATTTTATTATGAGTTTAAAATTTTGAGTTTAGAGCTGTACAGCTGTATTAAAATATCCAAAAGGTCCTTTAAAAATGACTCAAACCTTTGAGCTATGAAAAAATATAGTTAAAAAACGTCAAGTGAAACAAATCTGAAATTTTTTCATATAAAACCGCTCGAGACAAATTCGAGAAAATGCATCTTTCCCTATCAAATGGTTAACTAGAAAAAATGAAAATGGAAATAGCTGGAGGGCCTAGGGGAAGGCAAAATTCCATTTGTATTTCGAAGTTCAAACTATTCAGCAATCATTATAATTTTTGCCCCTTTTTCGATTATAAATATTTTCAAAATAAAACGATAAAAATCAAGGTAGAATTGATAAACTTGCATATGTAAATATTATGAAGGTGTTTTGTATCCTTTATGATCAAGAAAACTCGTTAAGACCATCAGAATAAAGACTGATCAATGTTACCTCAAAGCATCAAATTCTGAACAGAGACGTAAACGATTTTTAAATCAAATTTAAAGTAGTCTAATAAATTTCTGCATCCATGTTTTACGTTCATAGGAGTCCAGTACTGGTATTAAAAATATAAAACATGCCACATTCCCATTAACAGAAAAGATAATCAAAATATATTGAAAAAAGTGATCAATCTTACCCCGGATTACGGTACTGATTTTTTTCATTCGAGATGGATGGCTCCAAGTCCAAGAACTAGGACTTCTTTAGCATAATTTTTAAAATCATTGATGTTGTGAAGAATAAAGTATAAATGAGTAGAGAATAACCAAACTAGTCTTATTTATTTTTTTTTTGTTTCGATTATAGTCGTTTTACCATCTTTATGGCATTCGCGACTAAACTAGTCTTATACAAAACCTTATTTCATCGTATTTGAAATGTTCAAAAAAAGTTGCGTGCTTACTGAAATTTATTAACCCCCAAATTACCAAGGTCCAGAGATAGTCGGGCCTAAAAATTCAAATAGTTCAATAGCAGGCCAATACACCATACTGAGGGGTGATCCCAAACTTTTGGACGTTAACTTAAGTGTCTATTTTATTAATTAAAAGTACATTCTTAAATTTTTGCACAAAATTTTTTGATTGTGTTTTGAGAAGTATAGAATAAGGATTCTAATGCAACTCAAATTTTGAAATTTGGTCCACCCTATCGCGAGATGATCGGCTTTGAATATTGAGTGCGTTTTTTTGAAAATGCTCTAACTTTAGGTTAAGTTTTAGGTGCAAAACTAAAACATTATTTCTCGGCAAAATAACAACGAAATAGCTATTGCTCATTATCTTTCAAATGAGTTCAGAAGATTTGCAATATGTCCTAAGACGGCTGAGATATGAACGATCAAAATTTGCATGTTTTTTAGTGGGTGATCCCAAACTTTTGGCCGGCAGTGTATAAAGTTTTTCAAAATCTGTCTTTTTTAGATTAATTCGTTATATCATACATGTTGCCGAGGATGAATAAATAAAGAAAATCTATTTTCACGAAACGCCTATAATAAAGGAGCATGTAGCATAAGCGATGAACTGGAAAAAACGTCAATTGAATTGCCTTTCAATGAATAAAAATGTATTAATTCTGACGAGTTGATTTGAAATGATCGTTGTTTTAAATTTTATTCGAACTTACTGAATTGATTACCCTGTATATAAATTTTTCACTTGAACAATAACTTTAATCAAAAATTTCAACTGTTTCTTTCCAACAGCGATGAATACGTTACGCAGAAAATTTAAGCGATTCGCGGTTCAAGATTAGTTTTCCTAGTCATTGGGGGGTCGGGCGCCTGCCTGTACCCCCCACCACTGAGATTCTAGCCACAATTAGTATGTTCGAACAAATCAAAACCGAACCAATGGGATTCTACACCGCTTATCCGCCGCCCCAGGTTGCCCAAACGCCGATCACAACTTCCGCAGATACTCGACCCGATCAAAACCACCAGCAGCAAACGGTGATTACTGTGAATGAATCCAAGCCTCCAATAAACAATACCGGCATCAATGTAACGAGCAACAGCAACAGTCAGAATGCACCTATTGTGTCAACCCAAACACTAAATGTAAGTATATTTATGTTGAAATATCGCGAATTACTTTATTAAAAAAAGATGTTATGCTCGTTTAAATAATTGATCGGTGCCATCAGCCAGAAATATTGTTACATCCAATTATTGCAAGTCGTTGTTTTAAGATTCCAAAGTTTTGCAAGGTTGAAGTTGAAGCCTCGTCATTAATAGTAGAAAGTGTTCCTAAATGCGCCTAGCGGGTTAAATGCGCTATTTGACGAACTGACTGTCAAGACAACATAACTAATCAATGCATTTTGAGGGTGATACGCTTCAATCATAAGAGCAAGTTCACTGGTGTTGGGAAAAAGTGGTTGAAATTTCGACACTTACGGTACATTTTGAAAATTTTGCCATGCAAAAACATTTTCAAGATCTGTGTTGTATTTTCGCATGCTGTGATGCAAAAATAGTAATATTTGTATCACATACGGCTGAAATAGAAACAGTGTTGTAAAAAAATACAACGCCCCAAGATCTTGAAAACATTTTTGCATGGTAAAATTTCCAAAATGTCAAAATTTCTACCACTTTTTCCCAACACCAGTGAACTTGCTCTAAGGCATGCACAAATTTTATAAATTTACATACTCAAAAAAATTTAAAAATTTGAACAAACTTTTGATGTAATATTTGACTTTTGAAAATTATGAGAGTGACTTGGTAGGCTGTGATCGAGAGTGTCGTGTTTTTTTCGTGCTTGAAAATTTAATTTTTTCGATATGAAAATGGACATAAAAAATTACTTCAAGGCTAGACTCCGAAAATATATCACAAGGATTGATATCGAGAAAAAACCCCAATGTACCCGGAGAATCCTGAAAACAGCTCGGACCGCTGCCTGTCCAGGAATTTCAAAGAATCTTTTCTTTTAAATTTTAAAACATCAAGACCAAAACCAGAACTTAACTGAAAAAACAACGGCGCGGAAAAGAGTAGCTGAAGTTTTGGAAATTTGTGTATCCCTTTTTTTGAATGTGGATAACTTCGAAAGGATATCCGAAAGATTCTTCATCGTTACGAAGCTAAGTATACAATTCTTAATTTTCTCAAGTGGATATTTAGAGGTTATAAATGCTGAAAGATGTATGGTTCGCCGAACATAAACGTCGCTAAAGTTTCATTCGAAAACCCTTATTAAAAATATAGGCTTATTTATTGAACCATTCTGGCTATTTGGTTTGAATCGAACTGCAAATATTTAGGCTTAATCAATATTAATATTATGAAGAACCAACATATCAACAAATTTTTCAGGATCTCGAACTTACATTTACAAATACTTGAAAAAGTAATTTTATTTACACTTAAATTAATAAACAAAATAATATTTCAATAAATAGCACAGTCTTTTTTAAACCATTAATTTTAACATTTATATCTTACAAAGTGTTATAATTTATTTCATAGTTAATTTCATATTACTTTCTAAAAACGAACTCGTTGGAAATGGTTTCCATTTTCTTAGAAGTTAAATATATTAACGCTGAACTGACAAAACAAAATGTATTTTCGTCATGACAAACTTAATTCTCAATCAGCTGATTGAATTGTAAAAAGATAATGAAAAAAAAAACAAAATAAAATCGTAGATTTCCCTTAAAATGGAATTGGAATGGAATCATTACCAAAATCAAAACGCTGACAAGGACTGTTCGATCTTTATTTAATTCTTCAAAAGCAATTAAAAAATAGGCAAAAATTTAAAAAGCCGATATCCCTAAACAAAATTATTTGCTAGGATGCAGAGGTGACCTCGGTCCTAAAGCACAAATTTATTTCTTTCATTCCTTTCTCTTTCTTCCAATCTATTCATTGACTACTAGGACGTGGCCGGCGCCGTTATTGATGTTTAAAGAGAGAGCATCAGTTTTGGGCATTGTGAATATGCTGTCAGTCCCAGACACCATTCTTTTGACCTCTGAACAAAATTGTTGGCCTCGGTCAATCACGGAGTAGCTAACATCGGCGATGTGGAATTAGTCCTACTGAGCCACGCCTGCGACTATGGAGTTCGAAACGCGTTAAAAGTAAAGTGGTTTAATAAGAAAATGGTTTAATTCCAAATAAACAGCTAATTCTTGTCAAATAAACAATCTTTGAACTTAGTACGAGGCAGTTTCGGGTTCCATAGTTTAGGATGGATGTGAGTAGTCTATCAAGCTCTAAGCTAAGCTAATATTTTGAGTTTGACTTTTGAAAATTATATGTCAATAAACACAAAACAACAGGTTAAATAGAAAAAAAATGATTTTTATCATACAAATTTCGAAAGCTCTAATTAACATCTTAAGAATGAATTGAACATCTTAAAACAGAGTTAATGTTTTTTTTTTATGGATGAACTGATTTCGTAAAATGGTAACCCTAAGTTTTGTATTATTCCATAAAATAATAAAATACACAGATTTTGATAAAATTACAGCTTTGTCATAGGAAAGTGATCATTTTCTAGCGTTTTCAATGAAATTATAATATTGCGAAAATATTGCCAGAGAAACAGAAATTTCGCTTAAAACATAAACCGGCGCATCCAGCCGAACGGTTTAAGGTCCGCCAATTTAGACCACGTTTCCTCTTATTAAATCGTTTTCTCGAAAACTGAAGAAGCTTTCAACATAAAAGTAGTATTGTATAGAAAAGAGATGTCTGCTCATATGTATATAAATTTTTATACATATATATATTTTTAGTATCAGAACAACAATACCTTTGAATATATATCTTTGTTCTTTACTTTCACAACTAAGCATGCCAACTTAGAACAAGAAAGTATAATAAACATTCTAGCTAGTGTCAACTACTATCAAGTGCAGACCTCCTGAAGTTAGTTCTCTTTTACGGACACTTTGATGGGTTAGAAACTGTTCCTGTTTCTGGATACAACGTGGATTAAAGGAAGCGGTTCAGGTATGTGATTTTAGATATTCATTTTCGTGGAATTTAGAGAAAAATTAGAAACGAACCAGTCGAATCAGGCGCTTAAATGCGCATTGAGAAGGCTGATTACAATTCTGCCGAAAAGCAGATGAAAAACTATTGTAAAAGTTTTTTTTCGTAGATTAGTTCAGAAGTTGAAATGGGTCAGGCGCAATGAGAAGTCTGATTCCATTCTGCCGAAAAGCAGGCGAAAAACTATTTTTGAAAAGTTAGAAATGGATCAGGTGCTTCAATGCACATGAGGAAGTCTGATTCCATTCTGCCAATAAGGCAGGTAAAGAATTGCAGCTATGAATTAGTTGCTTAAATGCGGAGTTCAATGTCTGGTTTCAACTGGAAAATAAGATGCAAATTATGCAAAATACACAGAACAAGAGTTGGAAAATTATTTTGACTGGAATGTGCTGAAAAGACAGATTACTGCGATTAGAGAAAAGTGATTTGTTATTCTGTAGAACGTAACGAATGGATCCGGAAGT
Source organism: Uranotaenia lowii (assembly GCF_029784155.1). Lineage (NCBI taxonomy): Eukaryota > Metazoa > Arthropoda > Insecta > Diptera > Culicidae > Uranotaenia > Uranotaenia lowii. Next base: position 253,325,267 of record NC_073692.1, read on the forward strand.
TCTGAAACAGTAATTTAAGGAGAATTAACAGTTTATGAGTTAATCTGTGGAGAATTTACAGACTGTTAATTTCTATGATGAAATGATTTAGGATGTTGAAAAATTGCGAATGGACTTACGTATAAGAGTAAGTTCATTGGTGTTGAGAAAAAGTGGTAGAAATTTTGACATTTTGAAAATTTCAAAATGTTTTCAAGATCCTTGGGCGTTGTATTTTTTTACAGCAATGTACAGCAAGCAAAACGACAACACGTGTTATTAAAAAACTTGAAGGTCACAGATCTTGAAAATGTTTTTGCATGGCAAAATTTTCAAAATGTGCTAACAGTGACAAAATTTCTACCACTTTTCGCAACACCAGGGAGTCAACTTGCTCTAAATAGGCAAAAAATGTGAAGGTCTTTAAGATCTTCATTGTTTATGTACTACAGTTGACCCAAGTTGTGGTGAGTGGGAGTTGGCCATGAGAAAAATTAGTGATCGGTCGTGTTTGTGACAGCTCCGCGAAAATAATCTTATAAATTTTATTTTTAGTTACGAAGTGTAATTTTTAAAATAAAAAAAAAACGCAAAACCGAACCATGTGAACGTGGACAGAAAAAATCGAAAACGAGTTTTCTAGAAGATATCCGTTTTAATTCACCATGGCGTTACTACTTTTCATTTCCGGTAAACGAAGTACCACCAATTCGGCCAACAAAGGAGCCTCAAGAATTGGACGGGACGCTTATCCTGCCTTGGTGAGCCCGTTCTGATCCATTTAATAATTTGTTTATTAGAATAATCTTATATCTTAAGTCAGTATATTTATTTTTTGTTTAACATCCTTCAATCGATTTTCTCTTTATAATGTTGACTAAGCATCACGAACTCTACCGAGTTTGTGGATTTTGTTCACAGGAACTTAATCATTTGAACGTTATATCTAAATCTTTTGTAAATTGATACTGTAAAACGATGTGAAAGTATCTTGAAATGCTGTTTCGCACGGAAAGTAGATTAATTTTGTACTCCAATTAGCGTACAGATTTCACGTGACCATAAAAGCTTCGGCAATATTATTACATTTTTAAGCTCAGGATCAATGAAGATGTGCTAAAATCGATTTGCTGGTACGAACTTTTTTAATTGGAAAACCACCTAACTCATAACTTCAAAAAGGCTAAGTCACCCATTTCATTGCCACAGATTTTAAAATCTCTTAAAATGGAAAACCAGCTCCCACAGAATGTTGAAGGTGCCCTGGCCGAACCCAGCGGACTGTGTGGGGAAAAGGGGAAGGTAGTCGACGTTTACTTACAGGATCAGGTGCAGGGATCTTTACGACCCTCCCATAAACTTGAGGAGGTTTTGAAGCATTGTTAGTTAATTTGGGGCGGGGTAACCCTGAGAGATGCTAGTTCAGCATTGCGGGATATGAGTATGTCCTACACCTCATATGCTCCTAATGTTTCCTACTGAAACTGCTAACACTGACTACTTGGAAAATTTCAAAAGAATTATGACAAATAATCTAAATTAGAAAGTTAAAAAAAAGTTAAATTCTAGAGTTTCATTTGATTAGGTCGTATGAGCCACCCGACTTGTTTCGAGAAAATCGCTGCTGAAGTTTTGTAACACCTTTTTAAATCTTGATTTTCAAATGTGACTCAGAATTGTCTGAAAAATTGTTATGCGATACAATAATATATGAGAAATATGCCAGTGAAAGAAATACAGGCATAAATTTAAATGTTCGGGTAAACGAGTACTTACGACCTTTTGCATTACGTTTTTGGCTCAAACGTCGTTTTGCAAATTGGTTTGTTTTATCTGATAACATGACTTATTTTGTCCTAACCTTCGCTTATTTCCGATAATTTGCTTTAAGTACTAAATTTCTCAAAATTTCTAAACGTATTATGGCTCCTCTGGGGTATGGGCAAGTAATTTGAGGAAATTCCTCCAACGGTTATTTAAATAGTTCTCAAGCATCTTAAAAAAGGGGATTAAATAAAGTGGACTTACGTTTGAATCCCTAAAGCGTTGTCTGCGGGTGATATGCGCTCTACAGAATTGGTGAGAGGGCCTTGTCCAAGTCTCTTAACATAAGAGTTTAGCAATCTCTAATCACATCTGTGCTGCAGCTTGGAATCTGTGCTGCGAGGGACTGTGAATCAGGTTCCTATTCAACTGGAAATGGCCGATTACTAGCTGTGACTCTGATAACCATTCATAGAGTGCAGAAACCACAGAAATAGCTCATCCGAAGCTTTTATGTTGACTGCCACTGTTGGGAGAGAAATTATCGGGCTGAAAAAAAAGTTTAGACATAAATCTAACGATTATTGCACTTACCCAGTAACAAGATGAAGAAATTTATTTCACTGCGATAATCAGAACCACTCTTTTAGACGATTCCTGTTTTAATAAATTAACATTTCAGCACCTGGCAATGAATTTCCTTCCAAAATGCAAAACGTTGCAAAAACCAACCCGGCGAAATGTTGTTTTGCCTCATTTTGCATCACGGCAATCCAGTGCTGCGCAAAACGTCGTTAAAACCAATTTGCACTCAAAAATGAGAAAGTGTTTATGTATGTATGTATGTATGTATGGTTCCCCCATCGGTAGCAAGGTCCTGCCTATGTCTGTGTGGCTTGGCCTTCGAAATATTTCTAGGGCTTCCACGGCCGATGGTTCGTCGAAGGAAGGCATCCAACCCTCAGAAACCTACAATGGTTGGCAACCCACTCCGCTTGCAAAGTTTCTTCCGGTTATCCCCAGATGCATTCCTTCTAGAAATATATAAAAATTATATAGTGACAGTAAGGAAAATTACATAAATATAATGATTTATAAATAAAATAATAATATATAATATATGAAAATAGATATAAATAACAATTAGCAATCATATTTTTTTAAAAGGATACGTATCTGAAACGGTCAAATTGATTGGTTAAGTTAGGCATGGTTTAATTTAGTTAAGTTAGGCATGGTTTAAATATCGAAATCTGTACCAATGAAGTTGTTTTTTTTAACGTGATTCAGAAGTTCTTTCTAAAATGTGGTTATAAAGAACGTACGTAAATAAAGTTGCAAACTTTGAATATTACTTAACAATGATAGGTGAGGCATCTAAATAAATTATCACGGGGTTACTTAGAAGGGCGTTTAGAAATTTAGCCAATGAAATCAAAGCGAATTAAACAAAGATTTTAGAAAACTGAATCAATATTCGTAAATTGCTAGGTGAATGTATTTTTTTAAGTTATTTGTTGTTGTCTTATGAGCAATACTATACTTAACAGTATTCATCATTGATATACTCATTTTACTTGCCGTGAGATTTGACTGAGGCTGATGGCAACAGACACGCCTCCCGCCACGCACACGCCACCGAACTCCAACCACCTCAACCTCTATCGAAGTGGAGAAGGTTACAGTGCCAGAACCCATACGCCTCGCAAAACGCGGCAGTATATCATCAGCCTCAGGTCAACTGATAAAATAAGATTTGTGAAGTTCTTTTTTCTATATAAATAAGTCGATGTGGTACCTGGTTTTGGCCAACCCCATTAATTAAATAAATCATGTTACAACAGGCATGTCAAACTGGGGGTTCGCGGGCCGCATGCGGCCCGCGTAGCTCCGTCTTAAATTGTCACAAAAAAACACCACTGATTTTTATGTAAAATATTACTGCCAAAAAACTAAAGCTGAATGTACCGATTTAACTGATTTTGGGTACGGCCCTCTACGTCAACGAAAATTTTTAATGCGGCCCGCACACCTAAACGAGTTTGACATGCCTGTGTTACAACATTCAATATTAAATGAAAATGAAAACAGATAACATGGGTTGATCTCCCCAAATTTGTTCCTCCTTAATCACTCCTTTCGTCTCCTCATGCTCTTGCTTAGGTCAAACTCTCTCACCGTAGCATTGAACGGAGTCATCGACTGCTAACGCTGCTAACGGTTGCTCTCACTTCCTAAACTATTGCAATTATCACACCCACACAGAGATAGAGCACCAATAAGCTTCAACTTTTTTTTATACCAAATAACATCACCACACTCAAGCCCCTATTCGCGTTTCAAAACTTTGCCGACGCCATTTTTTTCTATATTCGAATCGAATTTAAAAATCACTTCCATCACTTTTTTCGAACTTTCTCTCTGTAATCTATTTTCGGACATATCACTGTTAAATTCATTGCTTTTTCATTTTCGCAATCTCTTAGCTTTGAGCACGAAACTAGCACACCAATTCCGCACTTTTCGAGCAAATCCCACATCAACAACGCAATTGCTATCGACGATGGTAAGACGCGCGCTGAAAACCCGAAGCAATTATTCAGCATTAAATCATCGTGGGTGGAGTCCGTACGCGCACGAAAACTGATGATTTCGGATACTTCCAATCTTAGAATTGGAGAATTAAAGGCACAATCAATCGAAAATCTCACAACCCTTTCACTTCCTAAAAACTTCAATTAAAAGAAATTGTCATCCCGCAAAATTCGCTGGAACAACCGATCCGACTTCCGCAAAAGAAAACACGTCCATTCGGGTACACGCACGGCACGAGGATTTTCCTCAAAAATGAGAAAGTGTTTATACGTCTTAATTTCAAATCATGTTCTAAGATTTATTTATTGATCAAATGAAACCAAATTTTTACCTAACATAGAAAACATGTTTTTCAATCGTTTGCAGTGAATAGCTCGATTTTGTTTATGTTGGCTCATACGACCTAATCAAAACAAACTCTAGAATTAGTTTAATTGATTTAATAATATCCTTTAAAATTCAGATCTTCCGCTATCTGTTGCTCCTACTGTAATTAGTTTTCTACAAAATATTCAGATAAAAATTAAATCATGATCACAATATTTCAATTAAGTTTCCATATAAATCAAAGCATATAAATAAAAAGTTTCCAAAGATTCAAAGTGTTATAGCTAAACAGCCTTGTTTTAAATAAACTCTGTTACAAAGCATTTGAGGCGTGGAAAATGTCGATTTTTTAATTCTATCGACTTTGAAAGTATTTTTTTTAACGAGAAATATTTTCGCATACTATACCTGCAACCTATATCGAGTAGTATTTTTATAAGCGTACTAAAATTTTCAAAAAAATTGAACTTTATTTTAATTGTGTATTCTAAAACTCACAATTAGAGATATGGCCGAATACCGCCCAAAATCGTTAAGCCGAATACTCGGATCACCGAATAGTTGAGCTGAGGATTCGGCTGAATAGGCCGAATACGCCGAATATTTATTTTTTAAATTTATAAAATAACAGACTGTGGATCCAAATTTTCTAATGATTTTGGATAATTTATTGAATATCTAAGAGAAGTATTGAAAAATCTGGCCGGGATGCCTAGATATTGATTAAAACTTCCCAGATTTTCCACGGGTTTGTTCAGATTATTTTCTAAATCATAGAAAAACCTCAAATTTCTATAGAAAAAATTTAAGATTCAAATTCACATAAATTTTTGTTTAATCCTCAGATACAATTTTAACACTGCTGCTGTAATTCAATGAAAACTTGAAATTTCAAGTAAATTTCGTTTTTTTTCTTGTATGTTTTAAAAAATTGCCTAACATTTGTTCGCGTTTACTTTTATTACTATTTTGCTGCTAGACATGCTGAGAACAGTAGCGTCTATCATCAGAGGGCTCAATTGAGCCTTTTCGTGTGAGGGAGTGTGGTGGGCCGCTACCAAAAAAAAAATATTGAAGCCATCTCCACTTGATTTTTGCTTTTCGATGTTTTCTCGATGAACTAAAACATTTTACTTTGCGTCATCCAATAACCAAATCGTGCAAAATGGAAACACAAATTTCTCTGAAAACACCGAATTATTTCCCTTTACATCACAATGAACGTAATTCTGCACACTCCTTTCCCTGATTCCACGAAAACGTTCGATTTTCACACGGCTAGAACCTCTAAGAATTGACTTTTAAATTTCCTTCAGAACGATACGCGTTTATCCGAAAGCAGTGCTACCAGAGTCTTTTCCAGTAACAATAGTTAAACATTAGATCATGAAAAAATATGTTCCTGAAGTCAGTGTTCGGCATCGCTAACTGAAAAATTAGCGCCGCTTATTAAATCCCAAACTCATACAAAGTTAGCGATCGCTAATTAAATACGCTAAATGTACCAAAAAAGTTATCGCTTTAAGCTTAAAGCGCTAATCGCTAACTGTTTACCAACATTAAGGCCGGAACAAATATTTTTCTTTAGTTACGCACTTCCCCCTTTCGATTTTTCAAACTCCTCAAGGGGGAATTCATGAAGTTTCAAGTATTTAATTTAAAATTAGATAAATTGATCGTATTTTCATAAAATTATATGAGCAAAACCAAAACTGTCAAAGATTTAAGGAGTTTTATTTAACGAGTCTCTGTATTCTATAAATAAAAAAAAAGTTAAAGAAAGAGCAAAAGAACAGAATGTGGAAAATGCGAGTTATATCTCTCTTTTTTTTTATTCAAATTTTGGTTAAAAATTTACTCGATTTGTCGGTTTTGTGCAAAGTAGAAAGTAAGCAATTTTGTTGCAAATAATCTTTTGTGCAATTCATTTTTTTATGTTTTGGCATTATTTTACATAATCCTCATTCAAAATCTTTAACCTGTTTTCCTCTTTATCAAATTTGCAGGAGCATTGTCAAACGTGAACATGTATACAATCTCTATTTGAACTTAAAACGAAAGCTACAATAGTGATTTTATCTTATTTTGATATGAACTGATCTGTAAAATTTCTAAAAAACTGTAATGTGAAAAGTAAATAGCTCAACCACTTGAAAACAAATGCTGATGAAGAGATGTTCAAAATAGTTTTATATTGTTTAACACCTTTTATTGTTATCTTCTTCTGTAAAAGTTATTAAAAAAAAAGTGTTTAAAGATAGAAAAATGACACTCAATACAACTGTTCCTAACTCTAGTACGCATTCCTCCAATGAATCCAATTAAGCAATCAGAATGATGCACAATGTCACTTTGACTTGATTAATGAGAAAAAGTTTATTCTATCAATAAAAATTCGAGAGATTGATACAAATATATGGGAGTTAGCGATCTTTAATTAGCGGAACTTTTCAATTCGCTAAATCAATCCAAACTTAGCGGCAAAATTAAACCGCTAACAAAAAGTTAGCGGACTAACTAGCGAATAGCGGATTAGCGCTTTTGTGCCGAACACTGCCTGAAGTCATAAGAAGATATGACCCGAACCGCAGATTCAAAGCATCTTAATTATCATTCCAATGTGCTGAAGAACTGAGAATATTTAGAGACCAAGTAGGTTCCATAAAAATGATAATCCAACTAACGAGAAAAAACTAAAAATTTGAGATTAGAAAATCGTTGTTTTGAATCTTCTGCTCAAGAAACAATTCAATAGAAGTAATAACAACACCAGTTGGATTTTCATCTTTCAACCTTTTCCCATCGTTTCTACCATGTTACAAAATCTAGTATAGTAGCGTTGTTGAGTTATTGCCGAAATAAGATTTTTCACGTTCTCGAGAAGTGTAAATGAGCCTAAATGGTGAACAAAAATTACACTACTAAAAGTGTAATTTAAAAAATAATAAACTTAATTTCATTGTATATGGTTTTACTTATTGAGTTTTTTTTAATTAATTTTTGTTCCATTTCAGAGCCATTCCACTGCACCAAGTAAAAGTAAACAGCAAACTTGCAAAATTTGCGGTAAAACCTTATCTTCCCCAAGTAGCTACTACGTACACATGAAACTTCATTCGGGAACGAAGCCGTTTGCATGTACTGTAAGTTCCTGCTAAAGTCACCGAGTGACCTCCCTAGTTAACTCTTACTTTTCCACTTTCAAGGTATGTGAAGCTGCATTTTGCCGAAAACCATATTTGGAGGTTCATATGAGGACACACACGGGTAACAAAAAGCATTTTAAAGCAACGCGTGAGAATTATTTAAAAAAAAACTTTGACGTACGATTTATCTCTTTACCTTTAGGTGAGCGACCCTTCTCATGTGACGTTTGTTTGAAACGCTTCAGCCAAAAATCGTCATTGAACACACATAAAAAGATCCATATGAGTGAGTACCAATTATTAGCCTGATATATTATTTCTTAAAACTGTATTTGAAAGTTTTTTTTAACCTAGAGTTTATTGAAGTTTGTTCTGAACAAAGTTTTAATATCCCAAGAAGGAAATGGCCTAAACTAAATGCATTCAATCACGATTTGAGAGACATTCGGTACAGAGCAAATTTGTCTTACACGCTGACCCTCATAATTCTTATTCGGAATAATATGCAAATAATTAGTCTGTTTATCTTATAGTGATTTAAGTTACCAAAAATTTCTGCTGCTTGATATCGATTATATTTTCTTTTGTGTTGCTTTGGCTAAAATAAGTAGAAATTCGTTAATTTTGTTACTGGATTCGGCCAGAGCTCCATTGGTAAATAGAACCTAGAGAGTATATCGTCACTCCAGAAGAGAATTTCTGAATTATAGTCCAGAACTAAAATTAAAGTTTTATTCAAAGACAGCCCTAATTCAAAATATAAATTCAAATGTCGAATTCACATATTAACGCACCAGCACTAAATTTTACTTCGGAAGTCCAGCCTTCTGACTTGATTTCAATTCGCAAGCGACGTTTCTAAAAATTGTTTAGATTTAGACTTTCGATAAATTTCGATTTCGAATATATGTATATTGAAGTTTTCATATCAGACCATAAGGATTCAGATTTTAAATTAAAATTTCCAGACTAAGAAATTTTTGAAACAATATTCAGATTCAGAAACTTATGACGAATTCAAACTATAAATAATGAATTAGAATTAAGATACAGATTATTTATTCAAATTCCGACTAAGAATCAAAAATAAGTTCAGGGAAAACGTCAAAAAAAAAATTTGAAATTTGTCCTGAAAGGAAAATTTTAAATAATTTGATTAATGCTTAATAATTTCACTATTAAATTTGCGACATTAATTATGTATTACAACTTGACAATATACTTTGTTTAACGAACAAATTAAAAAAAAAATTACGAAGATCGACAATAGCAAATTGTTAGTATCTATCTAAAAAAGCAGAATTAATATTCCGAGTTCAGATTCTGCATCTAGATTAAGGACTAGGTCAGAATTGAAGCGCTTAGGATCAAAGGAGTGCTAGTGCTCAAATGATCTTTTCGAGAAAACGCACTTCAAATTTGTCAGGGTGCTTAATTTTTTTTATTCGAGCTTGCATCCCTCTGATCAAAACTCAGAGTTCAGATCACAACTTAAAATTAAGAAATTAGACTCAGAATTCATGTAGGGAATTCTGAAAACAAAATCAGATTGGAATCAGAGAATTAAAATTAAGATTCGAATTTTAGATTCAAAATTCAAACTCAACATGCTAATTCAGAATCCAGTATCATCAGAATAAAAAAAATCAGGATTCAAATAGACTCAGATTCAGAATTCAGAAAGTAAAAAATTCAGACTAAAAAACTATTTTCATCTAGTAACTCAAATTATCTTTTGAAGTCCTCAGTTTTATTATATTATTTAAAAAAAACTGCCACTGAGACGTTTTGTTTGATGAAGAAAGCGGAAATGGTTTATTTAAAAATAACATAGGAAAGAGTGGGGAATCGTGGGCCATGGGTTACAGGTTTTCCTAATACTTTATAGTATGAACATAAGCATTACACAACTTATGTTATTGACAGATCGATAAAGTTGTCTATTAACATCGATTTGTTTTGAGAGAGCGTTGTCTACTGCTTATTTTAAAAATTACATTCAAAAAAGCAAAGAGCTCCAACTGTCAGAAATAACGTGTTCTGTAATCTAACCAGTTCAAGTGTTTGTCAAAGTTTCATATCAAAATTAATATTTGTTAATAAATAAACCCTCAGGTGAATTTTGTGTTATATGATTTTTGAATAGATACATATTGGAAAAGCAGTTCCAATTAGACTAATAAATTCTGTTCAAATGGCCACAAGCAACGCCCGCAACCGGCTAGTCTTCATAAAGTTTTTTTCTTCTCTTCTCTTTCTCTCGAATATTGTTCCAGGATTTTGGAGCATTCATAAACCGTTCCAGTGTAATCAGTGTAGCGCATCGTTTGGCCGCAAACCATACTTAGAAATTCACCTTCGAACACACTCCGGCGAGCGCCCTTTCGCTTGCGACCGGGAAGGTTGCGATAAAAGGTGCTGTGCCCTAACACTACTCGTATCACGGTGTCCTCATTGCTAAGCGCCACAGAAACAAGTTCTAATTGTTTATATTTTTCATTTCAATTTGCCGTATATGACTATGAAACTCATGTTCATTTCTTGTTTGTAGGTTTTCCCAGAAATCAACGCTGAACATTCACAAACGAGTACATGATCGTTAGTATTTTATCTTTCATATATTTAGTGCTTAACCGCTTTTGGAAATAGAGAGAGTTGCTTGTTGCCATTTGCCAGTGATTTTTTTGGAAGATTATATTAATAAATCAAAATTTTTTGGTGTAATCCGTTATGAATCTGAGAATGATTATTGTAGCAATACATTATTAATATAAGAAGCTTTAGTAAATGCCAATTTGTAGTATCCTCTGGTTACTTAGTATTTAACCTGATTTTTCCCCTTCCAGCTGACCACAGACCTTTCACATGTGAACACTGTCCAGCAACATTTTGTCGGAAGCCTTATCTTGATATTCACATACGGTCACATACAGGTAAACGATTTCAATGAAATTTTTCGGTAGCATTCCAATATTTGTTTTTCTTTTCTAGGAGAGAGACCTTTTGAGTGTGCCACGTGCCTGAAACGGTTTTCTCAGCGATCGACCTTGAATATTCACAAACGGATCCATACAGGTAAATGCTCTCCTTATAAATAAAAAACAACTAACAGACATGATATGTTCGCAGGTGAGCGGCCATATGCATGCGATATATGCAACAAAACGTTTGCGGTCAAGAGCTACGTCACAGCTCACCGGTAAGATAATTGCAAACAATCACTTTAGCTCCTGTTATAATTATTCTATTACAATTACCTGTTACAGTTGGTCTCACGTGTCCGAGAAACCGCTGAATTGCGATCGTTGTTCTATGACGTTCACCAGTAAGTCCCAGTTCGCAATTCATATCCGCACACACTCTGGTGGACAGAACTTCGAGTGTCGCCTGTGCGGACGGGCGTTTATCCGAGAAAGTTATCTGATACGGCACAACAACCGTGTGCACCGGGAGAATCGGATAAACTCGACTCACGTGGACGCCACCATCAACAGCGTGGCCTTAGGGGAAGTTGTGCCATCACATCTCAGCTCTAACGATCGTGGAAGTAACAGCGTACCTGTCGATACCTCCAATGACCAAAATAATACGCAGATGCCACTGCAACAAAGGGAACCATTTAGCGGTGTGATAACGCAACCGTGTAATTTTAGGTGAGTCAAAGTTTACTGGAACACATGTCTTAACCCTAAGCCGTTCCAGATTTTTCTACCTGTTAGGGTTCTTGCAGTGTCAACTTGACACTACTGACTAAAACCTCAGTATCTCTCTTGTTTCCCTACCAATTTGTACAAAATTTATTGTTTTGGAAATCTCGTAATTTAACTCATGTGTAACGTTCCGCTGACTAATGAGTATTCAGAAAGTACAGTCTGTTACATAACAGCGTAGTCACAATTACGATCGAAGTACAGTCTGTTACATAAGAGTGTAGTCCAATTACTTGCGATCGGTAAAATATAATGGCGTTTTTTTCTCACACAGAGGGCAGTGTGTAGCCGATGATTAGCTTAGATATTAAACACTATTATTCATAGCTGGATCGACCAATAGCACAATACAACTGAACCTCGGACAACACTGTCTAGCAACGGTGAGTCGACAAAAGGTCGACATAGGCCCTTATTCTACGCCGCGCGTGACGTGATGATTGTCACCTCACCTCGGAGTCACCGAGAGATTTGTCACCTTATTCCCGGAGTCAATGTGGGTAAAGTGACAAAGGTTCATTCTAGATAAGTGGTCGAATGAACACATCTGTCAAAATGGTAGAATTTAGCTGGTGCTGTTTTAATGTTGCCAAGGGATTGCAGTGGAGAGAGAATTCTTTGCATTTGAAACGGTAATGATTAAAATTCAACAACTGCTTAACAAATCTAACAAATCGCAACAATTTGCAACAATAAGCTCATTTTCACTCTCTCTGAGCACCGGTTTCTCTCATTTTAACTCAAACCTTCAAATTTTCTCTAACAAATTGCAACAAATTACCTACCACAAATTCTATCATTGGCTGCAAAATTTGTTTGATCATTGACGATGATTCCTCGTTTATCTCAGTCCCCTGGTACCGACAATCCTCATCGATTGCCGAATAAGTTCAGCGAATCTAGATTTGTTCGTGAAAATTGTTTTTAAAATGGTGAACTTTAAGAGCCAAATTATTCTCTGTTTCATAAATTTTTCATTGAATTTCTATCTCGTCGCCATCTGAAAAGGTACCGACAATTGTCACTTAAATGCGACGATTCTCACCCACGGTGACTACGAGAATAGGGTAAGAACTCACAAAGTTCATCCGAAGTGACGTTCCTCACCTAAACCGACTGCTGGAATAGAGTGACTTGGGTGACTCTACTATCGTCACGTCACGCGAGGCGCAGAATAAGGGCCATAGTCTCCGTTATTCTGGCGCGCTCTCATTCGGGAAGCAACAGTGAAAGCGTTCGATTGACAGTGCTCGATGCGCTGGGTGATTCTCCACGACGCGGACCAAGCTTTCCAGAGGCAGCATTGTTTTTCATGCTTCATCCTTCGTGAAAATGAATCAATTAACTACTGTTTTCAATACGTTTTCAGCATTTTTTCCAAAATGAGAACCGCGTACGCTTCGCGCTTTGAACCAATTTTTTTTTGTGTCCACACCCAAAAGGTCGTGTCTTTTTTTTATTTGTTAAAATCCAACCAAATAAATAAAAAAAAGTGTATTTGGATTGGCCGTCTCAGTCACTCGATGCCAATCCAATTGAAAACGTTCGGACTCAAATGGGGGCATTTTTTTCTAAAAACATGGCAAAATCCGGGCATTTGATTTCAAAATTGACGACCAAAAATCCATCCAATATACCGGAAACTTTTTTCAAAATGCAGAAATTACTCAGCAAAAATCAAGAAGAAAAATTGATAAAAAAATGTTTTCATCGAAACTTATCGACAGATTTTAAATCGTATTTTGGGCTACCAGCAAAACTTATTATGAGTATTTTTGCAAAACTTGCTCAAAAGGGGGGAAGTAGGCATTGGTTGAATGTGACAGACGTGTTTTCTGGAGCTGAAAATTTTAGATTACCAAAATTTCAACAATTTAACGTAAATTTAAATTCGGTTGTCGATTTTTTAATCAGTAATACCAAAAGTGTTAACGTGATAGATAGTTTCATCTGTAGAATGCCGTTTTATCGAACTGTCTGGTGTTGTGAAAAATGTGATCATGAATGGGAGTTGAGAAATCAATGGGAAATTAGAGCATAGTTAGAGAAGTTGTGGTCTGTGGAAGAAATGTATTTGAGCGGAACCGTTAATTGTTAGCTATGAATTGCGACTTCTTAGTTGAGTTCTGAGCAAAACCTGTAGAAACTTTAATTATTTGTTCATGTAGTTAATACAGTTGGGGCTGGGTATCAATATCAGAGGTGTTGACTTAAGGAGCACCAAATTAAAAAGTTTGCATTATGTTATTTGTATTCACAAGGTGAAAATGCAGAGGATTTAGATTTATTTTAGGCATCAGAAGTGAATTCATGATATAGCATTCCCAGCGAGCAAGTAATTGCTCTTTTAAAGGAATGTAACGTTGTTATGTTACAATGTTATTCGAATGAGTTTACATAGTTCGTGTAAAGCTGGATACAGGATGGATTACGATGGTTGCCTTGATTGGTAAAAACTAGAAAAATTGTAGCCTGCATCAAGATCCAGAAAGTTCAACTAAGTATCCGTTTATTTCATTTTTTATTCCTCCCAAAAAGCTATTTGGTTAGAATAGTTCCAAGTTAAGATGATAAATGTATAATTATTTATTGATATAATATTCAAAATAGCTTAACTTTATCAAAGGGGATTAGTGGGGGGTTGGATAGGTCATCAAACGAACGAAAGACTGAAATACAATGGATTGTGGGTTCAAGCCAGCCGGAGTATCTCGGCAAGTTTGGAATTATGGGAAAAGACTGTGATGTTAACAACGTCCAAAGATAAAAAAAAAGTTCCAATCAAACATTTTTTTTCTCTTTAAAGGTATGTTCCTGAGCTTCACATGACCGAATCGATTTCATCAGTATCCCATATCTCGTCTCCGGATATCAGCAATAGTCACAATTTGTCGCCTGGTATGCCTAATACTAGTCAAGAGCATCAACGTACTAGTATGATCATCCATCAAGCCGGTTCCAGCGGGGTTCATATAAATGATGGCGGTCTTTCAGGAATCGGACAAATACGGTTAGTACAGGATCTAAATGATCGCGACCGCATGGTTGAAATGGAGCGAGTTTTGCAACACGAACGCCCGGATCACCATGAATCACGTAACTTGGCCGAACGTTTCATTCAGAACGCTGAACGTATGGCACAAGAACATGCTGCTGCAATGCAACAGCAACAACAGCAGCAGCAACAACAACAACAGCAGCAGCAGCAGCAGCAACAACAACATCAACAACAACCGCAACATCAGCAAGAACATCAACATCAGGGTATGATGTCTCCAGTGCACCGCATAGTGCCCGATAAAACCAGTATTCCCAGTTTACTAGAACCGAAACATGAATAGACACTTGAATACTACACACTTTACCGTATCACATTGTGGAATAACTTACCAAAAGGATACAAAAAAAGCTGTACAATTATTATTAATCAAGTATACCAACTAGTAGAACCTTATTAGAAATATTTTAGTATCGATCTCGGAAAGTGAGTTTTTGTAACACTGGCCGACAAATATCAGACAAGCGGTGTGCACAAGGAACACAGAATAATAGCGCGATTTATGACATATATTAAATACTACTAAATACACCACGCATTACAGTAAAACCAAACTATTCATAAAAATAAACCACATTAATCATTAATTAGTGATATAATTAATACTACCAAACATAATACCAAAACTTTTTATACATGCAAATCGAAGGCAGCGCCATTGGTATTAGAAAAATGTGTTTTTAGTTTATGTTCAAATAATACTAACGATAATAGTGAACTACACGTATAAGCATATAGTATTCCTTGAAAATGAATGCAAAATTTCTCCCTGACTAGTATGTAAAGGAGAGTGGTTTAACATATTAATAATTGAATAGACACCACAAAAGCTTCCTAGAGTAGTCATTTCCAAAATGATGTGATCCGTAGCTGCCTTCGGCGTCTTTATTATTTCGGTATATAAAATAAATTACTAAAACAAAATCCAAATAAGAAATACACAATTGTGAAGAACACGCCCGATTGTAATGTTAGTAGTTAATAATGAAATATATTTATTTTATTTAACGGAACGAAGCGTCTTTCCTTTAATAAGTAAACGTTATAGCCTAAACCAGTGGTTTTCAAAGTGGTCCCTACCGCCCCCTTGGGGGCGTTGAAAGCTTTCTGGGGGGCGCTGAGGTCAATGTTGAAATTTGGGGGGCGTTGAAAGGGCTCAGGGGGGTGGTGAGGTCGTAATTCACAATTTCCCAAATCACGAAAGAACGTAGATTTGAAATTACAACGAGTAAGTTCGACGCAAAAAATGAAACCACGACCATGACATCAGGTTAAAGACTAAAATATCTATAATTTCACAGAGCTGCAGCAAATTTTTGTCCCAGCATCTCAATATTTATTTTTAAATGTCACTCAAAGATTTTTTTTAAATTGTCACGCTCTACATGTTGATCTTGTTTTGTAAGATTATTTTGGGTTGTACTAAAACAAGAATAATTTTAGATGGCTATGTTTGATAATCTTTGATTTGTGTTTTCTAAAAAAATCTGATTAATAGAAAATACCTCAAAAAATTGCTAGAAAAAGGCGTCATTTGTGGCTTAGTGATAGATTTTTTTTAGATAAAATGTGTAAGAATTATTTAAGATTAGAGAATTTTTATTTTAAGCTCTTATTTGTTCATCTCAATTTCAATCGATTGAAGAAATCAATTGTGCCATTTGCCATGGATAAACTTTTAATCTATTCGGTTATCACTAAAGTTGCCTGGATTCGGTTATTAGAATCTAATTTAAACTTTAAGACCCGTAAATGCTGCATAACTTTTAACAAACAAAAAAAATACCAGGTAGGCCATTGCGTTTAACCTCACTCGAAAGCTCCGTGTATGTACACAGCATGCTTGCATACCAACAAAAATAGTTATGAAAATTTTGCAGTTTAATATGGAATAGCAATCAAAATTATTAAATTCTCCGTCGATAGCCATTCGATTCTTTTGAAAAGGGATTCGGATTAAAAATTGATTCTTCAGGCTTATCGGAAACTATTTTTTGCATTGGATTTTTTGGATCTGAACCATAAATAATGAGCATTCAAAAGTAATTTTCGTCGTCGTCCCTCTTTTTTTGAGAACAATTCGATATTTTCTTCTGTCTATGTTGAACTTTTGATAAATGATCTTAAATACTTAGCATTTCTGTGATGAAAAGTCAATTTGTTTGAATTTTGATTCAAATTATAAAAGATAAGGCCACACAAGGCAAAAATATCACCATATTTTAGTTTTAAATCGAGAAAAAGCCCATTGCATATTTCAATTAGCGGTGTTGAAAAGCCAAATATTGTTCGTTGCATTAAAATGTATCAGTGCATATTTTTTTCATAATTTTATTTCTTGTCAATTTTAAGAGAAATGTGATTTTTTGGTAAATTTTCCAGTTTTTTCCATGACTATTTTTTGGAGCCTCTTACCAATACGTTGAAAGAGAGCGGAATGGCCTACCTTCTATATTTCAAAGTACTATGCGTTTACCGGAGGTTTGAAGCAATATGAATCCCTTGGAGCCAACAGGGTATAAGTGCATAAAAGCTAATTTCGAGAAAACACGCTTTTCAGTTGTCATTTTCCATATGAGGCTCTCAGAGCCAAAGGGGTATAAGTGACAAAATGTTCGATTTTGTGTTAATGATGCCAAACGATTTTTCAGATTTCAAACTACATTTGATGATTTTTTTTGGATTTTTAGAAATTGTTTACATACTATTAGAAAATAACAAATTCTCGTAAAATATATGGAAAATGGCCGAGCACATGAATTTTGAAAGCGTGTTTTCTCGAAATAAGCTTTTATGCACTTATAGGTCGAAATATAAAGAATCGTTTGATATTATTGAATTTAAATCGACCATTTTTTTACACTTATAGCACCTTTTAATACCCTGAGGCTCTGAGGGCCTCATATACATTTTATTTGATTTGAAATTTGTTAACTTGGAAGAGTGCCGTGCGCTACCCCGATTAGGCACCCACATATAAATTTGAATGAGTTTTGAGTAAAGCCTTACAACATCAAGCCAAAACTAATGGTTTCTCAACGATCCAGATTTTCATTTTTTTTTCAATAGATTTTCTGAAAATTTGTCCAGGGGGGCGTTGAGCTTGAAAATTTTGCAAAAGGGGGCGTTGAGTGAAAAAAAATTTAATCCACTGAACAATCACTTAACACATCTTTCGACGAATAACAATGGGCAACCCGCATAGCTCAATACGATACTCCATATCTTCCATATTATTCCGTTCTGATTACATTAATGGTAACGTTCCATGATGTGTCTTGGGCCAATGTGCATTAGCTAGAAACGGATATAATATTATTTACGAAAGATACGATTAATATTCTAAGAAATAAATTGATTATTTTTGCAACGCACTGAAATGATTCAAAATTATTTCTTAAAGATACAATGAATCGTTTTGAAAATAAAATGATTATTTTAGCAACACGCTTCAACTTTTCTGCTGTCAGACTACACGCGGTCTGATTTCGGAAAAAATATACTTCGAGCAAAAGAGTTCGCGTAAATTTAACGAGCTGTGGTTCTGGCCAGCTCCAGACCTCCGAGGAATAAAAACTGCGCAAGGTTAGAGGTAAGTTAAAGCACGTGAAAATAAAGTTTGTTCTTAGAAGGATTCTTAATATTTTGTCTTAATTGAATATTGTTTCAGGTTAGGAGGAAAAACCCTGCAGCCGGAATCTGCTGGAAGCAACACCAACGTAGCAGCAGCGCGAAGCTGGTAGCTGGAGAATCGGCCGGAATTGCTGCAGCAAGAAGCAGATACCGCAGGATGGAACCAACGACCAAGCGGACACTTCCTCAATATGGCCAAAACAGACCAGTGCAAGCATTCACATAATCCGGAAGGCTTTATTCGGAACATCCGGAAGGTGCTGGGAGTTTTATGATAAGTATTTTAAGATAAACTTTATTTAAAACAAATAAAATAAATGTAATAAATTGAACTAAATGTTTTTCATTATTTCCGAAAATCGAATTAAAATTATTAATTTAGATCTTTTTATCAACACTACACGATATGCTGTATCGTTATTTTTCTTATGAGACAATCATTCAGTAAAGATACCACGTATGATATAGCTCGCTTCAGAGCAAGTAGAAAAAAGCAAAAAAATGAATCGTTGATTTACTTAACAACCCGTTCCCTGTATCGTTATTTGTGTCTAAACGATTCCATTTCATGAAAAAACGATTAGTATAATCGTTCAATAATAATCCAAAAACGATAAAGGGAATCTTTTGGGTGTCTTGGGAAGAAGATAATGGGGATCGTCATCGTATGATACTGCTCCATGCGGGAACACTATTCTTCCTTTTACTGGAGACAGCAAGCCTCAGCCAGGGGTGCCAGGTGGTTTTGATAAAAGTCAGGACACCGCAATGATAAAAATCAGGATTTTTCAGGACACCACTAAATTGATGAAAATAACATGCAGCTCTGCTTAGATTGCACAACTAAAGGCGAAAAACAGCTACTGAAGACGCCTAAAGTTATGCAATTAAAGCGATAAGAACCATGGATGGCCTGAAGTTAACATCGAAAAACACTATTTAAACATCATTTGAACCAAAGATTATCATCGGTTAAACTAGTTTAACTATTTTATAGAAGATTTGTTCGATTTTCTCACCATTTAACAATAAATTCAGTGAAAATTTAAATATTTTTCAAAAATCAGGACAAATCAGGACATTTAAAAGGTCATTTTTAAAAAATCAGGACAATTCAAGCGTTTTTGAAAAATCAGGACGGCTTCTCAAAAATCAGGACAAATCCTGAAAAATCAGGACACCTGACACCCCTGGCCTCAGCGGACATAAAAATTTTCAAAAACTTAAATCATATAATTTATGTGTCAATATCATATATAATTCATATTTCAAACATAAATTTTATGTGTGACATATGATAATCATATGAATCGTATAAAATCTAAGCGTAGAACAATTTTGAAGACGTATGTGTAGGGAAGCATACATCCTAAGTGTGGATTTTTTGCAGTGTAGGAAATAATTATCTATTTTGATTTTCTATCATAATGTTATCATTTATAGCATTTTCACTTGGTTTGATTCTACATTATTTTGTTGTCTTTTAGTTTTAATTTTGTTTACCAATTCGTTTGTTTTGAGGGCTGCAGTTTTCAATTTATGCTTTAGTTCCGAATAATATTCATCATAATTATAGATTAGTTCTTTTTCAGTTGGTTTTTCAATTTATTTGGTAAGGTTGCCAAATGTCCAAAAATTAGTTCAAAAGGTGAATATTAGACTAGTTCACTTTTCGGCTTTTTTCGCTGTTCACAACGCCACTTACAGGGTTTGATCCTCATTCATTTTCAAGAACTCTGGCCGAGTTTGAGCTCATTTGAGTAAGTTTCCAGCGTGCGCTAGAAGTTTTATTGAAAAAAGTCCATTTTTCTGTAAAATTTTCGTAGATGTGTTCTAGCAAGCTGTTGTTAATATAAAATGTGTAAGAAGAAAAAAAATGTTGGCTTAAGGAAGAAGAATTTTGTTTCTTCCTCTTTGCCAGGCTCCGGCTAGCTCGTTAATGGAGCCCAAAAGGAAACTCAATAATTGTTTCCAACAGAATCAAAAGTACTAAGTTTTCATGTTCATATTCTGACTTTGTGTCAGACAGTCATTTTATTTCGACCAAGTGGCCCATTATCGAGAAATTATGTGGGTGGATAATAACAAGAGAGATCTTCATATTTTGACTTACATATTTTTCTCGTTGTGCATTGCTCCACCTGATGAGTTGCTCACCGCTGCGGGCCCTTCCAAAGTGTCGCTGAGTTCGATCGTCATCTGCTGACCACAGTTCACGCTTGCCACCAGGCAATGCGCCTCCGGGGACCGGCTAACACACCCCGGTGGCTCACGGAGCAAACGACCGACCGTCGTTGTTGCTACCTTAAGTGCCGAGTAGTACCGACACCCGCCACCAGATGTCGTGGCTGACACCATCGATGAGTTTCGTGGAACCGTATCTACCAACCGTGGCTCGGCAATGGCCACCCACTTCCGGACAACAATTCCGTTGCTGTGGATGTGAATTCGATGATCCGACTCTTTTTGACCACACGGGTGGAATAATCCTGGCTCGATCACGGACACTAATTTTCTCCGAACCTCGTTGAAATCACCCGGGGCAACACGGCTGCTGCCGATGGTGACTGACTTCGATCGCGTTGTCTGCTTCCTGGCCACTTTGCTCGATTTCGAGCTACCAATTCCCGCCACCAGATGGCGGAATTAACACCACTCACGGATGTTGACGATCCAGATGATGCTCCCGTTGTTCGGTGATTTTTGTCGGCGCTCCCCGAACAGCAAGCAAGCTGCTGTCTTCGTCGGCGCGACTCTCCGGATGAATTGCTGTGACCGAAATCCACTCCCAATCGCCAACAAGGCTCCTCTGCCGTAGCTAATCCGAATATCGGCTCCTTCGCGTTCCCGGATGTACCGAAATCGACGATTCCAGCGATTGGCGTGCTTCCGCCTGGCAGCCACCCGCTCGAGCAGTACCCGAGATGAAGATACAGAAACCAAAAAAGAGAAGAAAATAAGGGGAAAAAGAAAAGCCCTACGGCAATTTGCCGTTAGATTGTGCGCTTTGGTTGGATCGTGCTCGAGTACTAACCCTTTTTCGAGGGGCTTCTTTGGCGCTTCCTTTTTTCTTCTTCCCAAACGGGCGGATTCTTCCGTTTTACTGTGTGAGCTGATGAACGCAAAAATAAAACGCGAATAGTTAATGCGTTGTTCGCTTGATGCTTTTTTCGCACTGAAACTCACCAGTATTCCGAGCAATTAACGGATCTCTTCGTGCGTTTTCCGTGATTTGTGCTTCTGTCGTGTTCCAGCGGTAGTTTTGCTTCCGCGTGTCGTGCCACTATCGTGTTCGCTGGAAATTTCGCGATTAGTTTGTTGTGATGGCTTTGCCTTTTAGAAAAAACTCACCAGTGCTGATTTGTCTTCCCAGCAAGGGATAGATTTGCCACGATTTTCCCGGCCGTTTGTCCTAACAGCCTGGCAAGTTAAATTTTCACTGCTGCACTACCGACACACTTCTTTACGACACGAGCACACTAAGCGGAAATGCGCAATTTGTCTCTTTTTGGTTTTGGTTCGACTCTCTTCTTTGATTTGGCAACTTTCTTGTCGTTTGTCGACATCAGGGTTGTGTTTGGTTTATCTCGATTGATGCACAGAGCAAAATGCACAGTTACCTTTTTAGTGATTTGACTGTTTATTGTTATTTTGTTGAACATGAATTATCCGAATTGGTTCATATAATTAGCAAATAAACCAAGTATAATTTGATTGTTACAAATGATAATTTTATAGTGCTCGGAGATTGGTATGACAAGCATTCGTATGGACCTGTTTTAGATAATTGACTAAATCAAACCGAAAAAATTTAAAAATTCATAAACTACCAACTTTTACAGAAAATTTACTTACAAGTTAAGAGCTTAAAATCAGTAGTAAATAGAAAAAAAATATTTTCGATATTAACTTTTCATAAAAAGATAGCCTTATTTATAACCTTTAATTTGATGTATAACACTTAATTATCGCAACAGTACAAGCAAAGATATTCAAACATTCACATCACATTCTTTGAATCATAATGTTGTCTCCATTCAAGTTTTAGCATCATGCAACCTGCAAAACGTGGCATCAAGAGGACTTGCTTACAACTTGACCAAAGCGCGCGCTTTTTTTAACTCCTGGCCCCGTCATGTGCCTAACGAAGAATCGATTTCTGACCACAGGTTTATCTATTTTGAACACTCAGGTGAGTTTTTAGAAACAATTACATTCAGAAACCCAAGAACAACTAATTGGGACCTTTATTTGGAGCATATTGCTATTAAATTTCATGGATATACACCTGAAATTACTACTCCTTCTGAGTTGGATGAAGTGGTTGCAAAAACCACCGAAATTATTTTAAATTCTTATGAAGAAGCGTGTCCCGTACGAACGTTGAAATTCAACAAAAACAGTACACCATGGTGGAACTCAAATCTCAGTAAATTACGAAAAAACTGCAGACGCTCTTGGAACCGAAGGCGCACGGAAGGTTTTGATGCCTTCAAGTTGGCTCGCAGAGCTTACCGGAAAGCAACAAGAGCTGCCGAACGCTCAAGTTGGCAGAACTACTGCACAAACATTTCAAGCTTGCACGAAGCAAGTAGGTTAAATAAAGTCTTAGCCAAATCAAAAGATTATCAGGTTTCATACCTTAAAACCCCTAGTGGTGATTATACATCAAGCGACGAAGAAACATTAAGTTGTCTATTCAATACTCACTTTCCAGGATGTGTTGATCGAGATTCATCGATAGAGCCTGAGTTCTTTTCTGGAAGTCTAGATTCCTTGCATTTTGCTCGGAAAATAGTTACTACAGAATCGATCAAATGGGCAATCGATGGTTTTGCTCAATACAAATCTCCTGGAAGTGACGGTTTATTTCCAGTTTTGCTTCAAAAAGGTTTCGATCATTTCAAACACATATTAAGAAAAATAATGATAAGCAGTTTTGCTCATGGATATATTCCTAAACTTTGGCGGCAGATAGCCGTGAAATTCATCCCTAAAGGGGGACGATCATCATACGACGAAGCCAAAAGCTTTCGTCCTATTAGTCTAAGTTCATTTCTATTAAAAGCACTTGAACGTTTAATTGATCATCATATCAGGCAAGAATGCCTTGTCCAACATCCGCTTAATGCGACACAACATGCATACCAAACAGGAAAATCAACATTAACTCTTCTGCACAACGTAGTACATAATATTGAAAATAGTTTTTCACAGAAAGAATCATGTCTAGGAGCATTTCTAGACATAGAAGGAGCATTTGATAATGTCTCGTTTACATCAATAATGGATGCGGCACTACTTCATGGAGTGCCTAGTGTTATAACTAACTGGATTAGCGCAATGCTAAGTAACAGGAATCTTCATTCGTCTTTAAGACAGGCCTCAATAACAAAAGTTAGCACACGTGGTTGCCCACAGGGAGGTGTACTATCACCTCTTTTGTGGAACCTGGTTGCAGACGGCTTGTTGAGAAAACTCAATGACCGTGGAATACCAACCTATGGATTCGCAGATGATTATCTTCTGCTGGTAAGAGGTTTGTGCATAAGCACATTATTTGATATAATGCAACAAGCTCTGCGCTCTGTTGAACGATGGTGTTCTCATGTAGAACTTTCAGTTAATCCTCTAAAAACTAATATTGTTTTATTTACTAAAAAACGTATCACCCGCGGGGTGCGCCCTCTGCTGTTTTATGGTTCCGAAATCACCGTGTCTAATCAAGTTAAATATTTGGGTGTCATTCTTGACTCCAAATTAAACTGGTCTGATCACATCGAATTCAGAATCAAAAAAGCATGCATGGCCTTCGGACAATGCCGACGTGCAATCGGAAAAAACTGGGGACTCAAACCCAAACATATTCACTGGATTTATTCCACAATAGTAAGACCAATTCTGGCCTATGGGTGTCTAGTGTGGTGGCAGAAAGGAGAAGTTGCAACAGTTCGGACTAAACTAAATCACCTTCAAAGAATGTGTCTTTTGGGGATGTCCGGATCGTTCACTACAACTCCTACTGCAGCACTAGAGGCTCTGTTTTCTATCAAACCTCTACACTTGTTCCTAAAACAGGAAGCCTTCTCATGTGCTTTTCGTCTACAGGCAGTTGGTCTCTGGCTGTCAGGAAATATCGAAAGATCATCGAGTCATACAAATGTGTGGCCTGAATTAGTAAGATTAAACAAGTTTAATCTAGCGCCAAACGATTTAACACTCTCGAGTAGTTTTCCCTACATGGGGTTTAAAGTCAAATTTCCTTCTCCTCAAGAATGGTTATCAGGTTTCGTAGAGGACCAAATGTCCTCTCATATTGTATTCTATACTGACGGTTCATTATCAAACGGCCGTGCAGGTGCAGGTATTTACTGTCACGAGTTGAACATAGAATATGCTCAACCTCTAGGAAAATATTGTACAGTCTTTCAGGCTGAGCTATATGCTATTATGTATGGAGTGCAAATTGCACTTCAAAAGAAGATTATGTTCAGAACAATTTATTTCTGTTCAGATAGCCAAGCAGCTATCAAATCACTCAGTGCTTCCAGTTCTAGATCAAAACTGGTAATCGCATGCCGGAAAGCAATCGAAGAACTTGCTGAAGGCAATGGATTAAACCTTCTATGGGTACCCGGACATAAGGGAATTTTTGGAAACGAATGCGCCGACGAACTCGCTAGAGCTGGGTCGGAAAAGGAATTTTACGGACCAGAGCCAGCTGTCCCAATATCACCATGTTGGTTCAGAAACCAAATTCAAACTTGGTCCTCTAACCAGCATGAACGATACTGGGAAGAGTTGGACACTTGTCGTCAAACTAAATTATTTTTAGAAAAACCATCTCCAATCATATCGAGTTACTTATTAACTTTAAATAAATTTCATTGCAGCATCTTGATCAGAGCACTCTCCGGTCATTGTAAACTCAACTATCACATGCACAACATTCAGCGTGCTGAATCTCCAGTATGTGGTAGTTGTGAATCAGATGTGGAAGATCCCTTCCATCTTATATGTAACTGTCCCTCATTTGCCAGACTACGTTTTCGTACTCTGGGATCTTACGCTTTAAGCGAATCTGAGTTTAAGAAATTAAACTTAAAAAACATTCTATCATTCCTTACCGAATGTAGAAAAGAGCTTTAATGCTAATAATCCCTAGTGGAAAGGCTTTATGCCATCTCAAATAGATTGAATTTATTTCTTCCTTTTATAGGTTTTTCAGGTTTCTCAGGTAAATGATGAAATCTTGGATAAAAAAAAAGGCTAGGCACAATTTTCCCGTATGTTTGGATAACGTGCCGCTATTAAGCCTACCCCATTCTGATACCTGATACCTGAACTTTTCATAAAAAGATAGCCTTATTTATAACCTTTAATTTGATGTATAACACTTAATTATCGCAACAGTACAAGCAAAGATATTCAAACATTCACATCACATTCTTTGAATCATAATGTTGTCTCCATTCAAGTTTTAGCATCATGCAACCTGCAAAACGTGGCATCAAGAGGACTTGCTTACAACTTGACCAAAGCGCGCGCTTTTTTTAACTCCTGGCCCCGTCATGGGGTACTTGATTGAATAAAATATGCTTTCTTGAGCACAAGTTGGTGTGGAGCAAACTTGAATGAAACATATTTTATCAAATCAAATTTGTTGCATAGATGTTTGAATAACTTTGCTAGCACTCTTGCGATCATTAAGTGTTATACATCAAATTAAAGGTTATAAACAAGGCTATCTTTTTATGAAAAGTTTATATCGAAAATATTTTGTAACGAATGAATTTGTCCCAACACTCTGCAGCTTAAGCGCCACCTTCGTTAATGAAGGGCTGCGGAGGCGTTCTTTAAGGGTGCCCGGCTTAAGCCTCCCTCTCAGGGCAGGTTGAAATTTTAAATCAAACGCACTCAATCACCATTCAGCGCTTCCAACAACTTCTAAGAAGGGTCCTAACGTTTCACCCAGGATAATCGAAGAGGAAATCTCAAAGCAGTGCAATATTCAAAAAAAATCTACGATCCCGTCCCGGAAGATTCGTCAACCCTTCCTCAAAATAGGCCAATCAGCATAAATACCATACAACAAAAAAAAACGGTCTGGCCTAATATCTCAATCAGTACGTAAGGTCACGTGGTTGAGCTTTTTAAACACTTTTCCCCTTACAAGCTAACAAACCTGTTGCTGGTAGATCTCCTTCCGGGAGTCCTGGCATCCCTGGCCGAGGCTGCGATGATTTGGCGATTCAGCTTTTCCGATGAAGAGCTTTTTATAAGATGGAAGCTCTATCACTTGACGACGCTTTTAGCTCGAGAACCGGCCACGCGGTGGCAGTAGTAACGGAAGTGAGGCGGAAATGTTGTCGAGCTCCACCTGAGACCGGAATTGCCACGGGAAAATTTCCTGAACCAGTAACTCTTTGGTCGTATAGTCAAACCAGGGGATGGATGAGTGCCACGTTTTTCTTTTCAGCAATAGGGTGACCAACGCAAGCGATCAGATGAGGTTTTCATACATAGCTTTATTCCAAAAGTTGTTGATTTTGGGAACTCTAGATTTACACCCACGTTGAACGGTGGGATTAACCTGTTCAACGTTAAATTTACAATCTTTAGTCACTATTGTACAATTATAAGGCCAATATCTTCTTACCTTAAACTCTTCAATAATATGCACCGATGATTTCTAATGTGATGCACCTACTCGCTCGATTTAGAAAAATCTGACTATAAAAAATGAGGTTCATGAAACACATGTCACTTCACAAATCTTTTTGTAAATTTTACTCACGATGTTCGATTCGGTTAACAATTTTATTTTAGCTTTTAATCGAACTCTGATTTTTTTCGAGCAATCAGAACGCTTTTGGAAGCCTATAATATAAACTCTTTAATCTATAAACTGATTAAAAACTTCCTTAAAGTTTCAAACTTACTTTAGCGCGTCTTAACAGTTGCACGGCACCACACCTTTTGACTCTACTATCAGTTGAGCTGACGGTCTTCCAACCAAGAAAATGAACACCCCATTGCTTCAAACAATGCCTGAAGGCATTGGATGCTGTTGAAGTTTCCTCTCTTCTCATCTCTTTTGATCCCTAAGCTAAATGGGGCTGATCTCCTCTCCCACACAATCTTTTTGGGAGGAACCACGACCTTCAACAAATTTCCCGCTAACAAGCCCATCTTTGCCTTTTAGATATCGTTAGAAAATCTGAATGAGATCCCTGGCGGAACTCAGTAGGTAGGAAACTTTTTAGCCTCAGGAGTTCTTCTATTAACCAACAGATGGCAGTTAGAGCAGCTGATAGTAAGTCGGCCACTTAGAGTCAAATGGACAACATAGTTGATTCCAAATTCATGTGTTACAATTTTTTTTCTATTTACTACTGATTTTAAGCTCTCAACTTGTAAGTAAATTTTCTGTAAAAGTTGGTAGTTTATGAATTTTAAATTTTTTTCGGTTTGATTTAGTCAATTATCTAAAACAGGTCCATACGAATGCTTCCCGAGCAGACTTTTATGGCAAAATTATACCTAATTTTGCTATCATGCCTTGAAAGTAAAATGAGGTATCATTTTGCCCGAATAAAGGTGGTACAATGCCAAAATTTGGGTCTCACTTTTCATATGCCGATACCACAATTATACCAACTGTAGGTTTCACTGAAACCTTAATGATACCTCGTTTAACCACCATATCAAAACGCGTTTTGAGAGCATAATGATGCCCATTTTTGGTTTCGATTCCATCCTAAATTTGGCATCGGTGTGCTTTCAAAATTCATTTGAAATGGTTGGTTTAACGAGGTGTCAATGAGCTTTCATTACAACCAAAATAAGGCATAGCTGTGCAAACCGTGTATAAGTAATGAGAGCAATGTTGGGGCATTGTTTCACCGTTATTCGGGCAAAACTGGACCAAATTTAACTAACAAAGCATGAAAGCGAATAAACAATTAAAGTTTGTTCTGGATTGTGTAATGCCCCATGAGATAATTCAAAGAATTTCTTAAATCGCCTGTCTTTATGCAATCACCCAGCGTTACACCGTTACACTTATACGAAATTCCTCATTTACAAAATCGCCTTCAGTTATGCAGCGTTTAGCGTCGGTTTGGCAGTAGTCTGTTTTTTTTCGGGGATGATAACCAAAATGTTCATAACAAACTAACAAGATTTGTGAACTTCAAAAAACATTTAAAACATAATTAAAACCCCTATAACTTGCGATTTTTTTAAATTAGGATGATTAAAATCTAAGTTTTCTAAAATCACTTTTTATAGAGGTTTTAATTGTAGTTGATTTTTTTTCTAATTTCTTAAATCTTTATAGTTTTGAATGAACGTTTTGGTTTTCATCACATACAACTTCAAAAACTCTTTTTAATTCACCAAATCATTGTGCAATCTTTATTGAGTTATTTAAAATATGTTGTGAACCTAATTATAAAACCATATTTTCATGTGGGGATCTTTAAAAAAAACAAACGCTACCAGATTTTTTTATGATTAAAAAGAAATGGCTCATGCTATTGTTTTTATCAAGTTCTTATTATAAAGCTAAAAATTTGAGATAATATAAAGAAATGCCAATTTATTCAACACTTCTATGCATAATGTTTATTCAAACCTACCACACATCAAAGTATAAAAAATATTATTTTGAGTTTATTGCAATAACATTTTTTAAAAAAATTCCAACCATGTGGTTATTTATGATTCATAGAGACTCAAATTTATGTTAGAATTTTTAAACAGGTAGAATTTACAACGACTTGGCAAAAAACAGTTAAAAAATAAGTAAATTTGATTTTTGAATTGAATTTGAAATTGTTTTGAAAATCTTTTCCAATATCTCACACATAAATAAAGATTCGATGAAATGAATATCATAAATCAATTTAAAACATTATGAAAAATGGAGTTATTACAATAAAAGGACAAAATAACTTAATGAACAATGTTTGGAAGAAACTTGCAAAAACAAATTGAAATTTATCAATAATAATTCCTAAAATAATTTTTAACTTTGGTAAAAAAAACTTTCCTAGTTCAAAATAACAGCTTCAATGTATTCAGTTGTGTTATTTCAATTAAAATAATAGATATAATTGGACTGCATCAATAATTACCAGTTGTAAAATCATTAATCTAAAGATAAAAAAGCTTAAGCATAACAAATTGCATACATGAGGGTGTTTTATGTGTTAGGGACATAAGGGCTGTTATAAGTTTTAGTGACAATCAATTTTTTCAATTACCAATCAATAATTAGATAAGCGGCATAGTCTTGGCATTTAATTAAGAAAAATGTGCATTTAACACCAGTATACATGTAACGTTATATCAGATTATTACATCTAAATGTTTTGAACACTTTTATGAGCTCATAAATTTTCTTTTTTCGTGCATGTTACGATAAGCTTCAGAAGGAACTAATTTTATACGTCAATTATATATCTTTTACTTTATCCAATGGGTAGTATGTTATAGTTGATGCCGCTTAATTTAAATGTTTCATGAGTATTTCTCCACTTAGAACAAATGAGGGTTATATATGTTCACAATACAATGTTCATAATATCGTCTATTTTTATACAGTGTTCATGGTACATTAGTCATAATGAAAAATAATTTTGATATTGAATGCGAATATCATATTACTTTAATTATTTACCAGTTGACAAAAACCAGTAGGAACCTATCTCTACTTACGAGTGAACGAAGCTATTGTTAATTTTTAATGCAAGATCCGGTTGGAAATCAGAAAAAAAACATTGACACGTACCGTTACATCTGATGTACCTACTTATAAACAACATCCATGTTTCCCAAGCGTTTTCTCCTGAGCGGATCTGATGTTGACGATACTGGACACATTTCTATTTCGGTGTTTGGACCGTGTTGTTGCGGATTTTTCGGTTTTAAGAAGTTGTTTCTTCTTTGTGGCAATTTTTTCTCCGCTAACTTTGCCCATCTACTTATTGCGACGGTTCTTGCATTGGTTGATGAGGACATTTTCCGGCATACTTTCTTCTTCTTCTTCAGCTGCTGTTCTAAGAGTAGAACTCCCGTATGGTTCGAAACAATCATATCCCGCCAAAGTCCCGGGATAGGCGACGGGATTAACATTCCTGATTTGCTGCGGCTGGTGCAATGGTAATTACTATGAGTAAAGCGAAATTTTTGTTGTTAGTTGATACCGATTTTTGCCAAACTGCAGGAATATACCTTTTCTACTCACCACAACACCGCTTAGATGCTGAGATCAAACGATTGTGACTGAATCTCCAACTACTACCTTTGCCAACGTCCTAGAATGTTAGTCGATCCGGTTATCGTTACTGCAGTCTCGGATGATATAGAAATTCGTCGCGGCGTAAAACAAACAAAACGATTTAAACATTTCGCTT
Source organism: Uranotaenia lowii (assembly GCF_029784155.1). NCBI lineage: Eukaryota > Metazoa > Arthropoda > Insecta > Diptera > Culicidae > Uranotaenia > Uranotaenia lowii. The sequence goes on from NC_073692.1 coordinate 253,355,901, forward strand.
CACATCAAAACGGATCAAAACAAACCAAGTGCTTGGATCGGTAGCTTAACCATATGCCCACTGCCTCTGTATATCATGATGCAATTATTTCTCCTATAGGAGCTACAGTTAAAATGATCTTAAATATTTTCTTCACAGTTTTTCAGTTGTTTAAAAATAGTTGTTAAAGACTAATAAATAAATAAATAAATAATTTATTGCTGTAGTAAATTTAAATATCGATCAGATTTTCATCAGAACATAGCCACTAGAGAAAAAAATGACTGAATTTGTTTGTTGATGTTAATTTCTTCTATGTTATTAATTCTAATCAGTTTTCCGTTACGTGAAATGAAACATGCAGTCCAATTTTCCTTAAAAAACCTGTTTATAAATAAACAAAGTAGAACTGACTGAGAATTTCATGGATTATTCTTACAATTCAAATTCTTACAAATTTAAAATAAAGATTTTCAAAAAAAAAAATGACAAATCCTGTTTTAAAATTTTAGAGTACATTTCATAAGGCCGAAACTGCCAAATGTAAACAAATCGAGTTAACAGTCATTCTGGATGTACGCGGTAGCACTTTACTTAATAAAAGCGGGTTCATCTTAAAATCACTTGAAACTTTAAAAAAATTGATAAAATTCAATTCAACTTCAATTCAATTCAATTTCCTGTTGATGAATTTTCGTTGAAACATGAAGTTACGCGTATTCAAAATGGGGTTAATATTTCTATTCGTGTAGGGCCAATTGGCGTAATTGAGTTGACCGTGTGTGACAAAACGGCCTAATTAGTTTTTTCGTGTACGACCAAAGGGCGTAACTGCAAAACCAAAACTTAAACAACCGATAAATCGGACAAAACTTGCAGGCATAACTGGAATCGAAAAAAAAAGAAGGACAAAACTCGAAAATATCTGAAATTTGTGAAAAAAGTTAAAATTCTTGATTTGATTTTCAAATAGGATTTAATTAGATGTACTAAAATTTCAAACGCGTTTTTCTCGTTTCGAGCTAACTGCTAGTAACGCCCTTATGAAATGTTACGCTAGAATTCTTGATTTAAACGTTTGTGGAGTATCTTTGGATTCTATCGTGTAAATTTTATATCACATTATGCTTTTATTTTGATCCTGAGTTCAAATTCCATTTAAATAAAGTAATGCCAATTTCTACTATCCCATCGAATTCTACTCTGCTCGGGTTTGTTTCCAGTTTAAATTTTACAACTTCAAAAAAAATTCTTAGCAGTAAATAGCATACCAAATTATGCTATAATTCTGATCTCACTTTTCTGTTCTGTTTAAATAAATGAATGCTCAATGATGCCTTATTTAGCTGTCACCGAAAATTCCACACCTAATAGTGCTATCATTTTGCTATCAATGCCTTACAATGGTCTTGTTTTGCCATCATCTTTCAACATATTGATACTTAAATGAAACCTAATTTTGCCTTCGATCGAAATACAACACCAAATAATGCTATCATTTTGGCATTGATAGCTGATTATGGTTACATTATGCTATCAATTCTGGCATCAAAGTCTGCTCGGGAATTGTCATACCAATCTCCGAGCACTATAAAATTATCATTTTATATTAACAACAGTTTGCTAGGAACACATCTACGAAAATTTTACAGAAAAATGGACTTTTTTCAATAAAACTCCTAGCGCACGCCGGAAACTTACTCAAATGAGCTCAAATTTGGCCAGAGTACTTGAAAATGAATGAGGATCAAACCCTGTAAGTGGCGTTGCGATCAGCGAAAAAAGCCGAAAAGTGAACTAGTCTAGTGAATATGGAAAGTCTGGAAAGTCAAAACGCATAATAAGACAACCCAATCACTTTGTGATTCGTTGACAAAATGTCTTAAAAATTCGTTTAAACAACGATGATTCCTTTCGAGACTTCCAATTGTCTCTGGATGGTATGGTGTTGAAAAAGAATGTGAAATATGAAGTAAGTAATTGATTTTACTAAATACTTCATTTTTATATTCGGTACCTTGATCTGTCCTGATCACAGATGGGGTTCCGTATATTAAAATACAGTTTTCAATAAAAGCTTTGGCTAATGTTTCTGCTTGTTTGTCGGGGATAGGTTTGATTATGACGCATGTTGATAGACCGCATTGAATAGTTAATGCGTATCTGTTGCCTGAATTTGATTTTAAAAAATGGTCCAATAGTATCTAATGCTACTGATGTGGATGGTTTTTGTGGAGTTGGGGTTATCGTGAAATTTTCTAATGTTTTCTTTAAATGTTTATTTTCTTTGCATTTCACGCAGTTTTGGGTGTAATTTGCGATTGATTTTTTCATATTCGGCCATGGTTTTAAGTTTTCGATATAACCTAGGGTTACCATACGTACTCTTTTAAGAGTACATCTACTCTTTTTCGAACGAGAAATAAGCGTACTATTCTTTTTGTAGAATATTGCGGAATGTACTATTTTTTTGTTGAAAGACATTTTATCATAGAAACAAACTATTTTCTTCCAGTTCTCAAGTTTGTGTTCCTATATGTACATGAAGTCCGAAAGAAATGCAACCCTTTATGCATTCATGGCACGATATTTCAGGTTTCTCTACTTTGTTGAGTTCTTCGAACGATGAATTAAAATGAAAAGCATCACAAATCGATTATAATCTAAATTTTTCGTTAAAAACAAGTTTGCTTTTTCATCAGCAGTACTTTTATATAAGTAAAACACAACAGCTTCGAAAGTTTTAATACCACTTACTGTACAGGCAATAAGCGTCTTTGAATATGCAATTAGCGCCCAAGCAGTTTTCAAAGGGCACAACAGCAATTTGAACTCTTTTTGAAATGCAACTTTTTCTCATGTTTGCGATTATTTAATCTCTATCTCTTCGAATAATCCAATGAACCTTTGATTTTTTACCAAAAATCTGCAAAAAAAAAATGAACAAAAACTAAAAACGATAATTTTTAATTTGTTAAAGTATTTTTTGAAAAGTCATGATTGCCTAGTAAGTCACATAACTAGCAACTAATTGTCACTATTTGCATTTAAATTTCCTGGTATCTCCCGTTTCTCTCAAATATTTTGAAATATGATTTCAACGTACTCTTTTTTGGCATTGAAAGATATGGTAACCCACCACACTGAGCAAAATCGGGCTATAAACAGTATTGGGAATTTTAGTATTTTTGCACTACTAGAAAATCCAATACTTTTTATAGATGAGCGCAAAATTTTGCGCATATAGTTTAGCGTTCCGATAAATTTTATAGGAATAGTGAAAGTAATTTAATCGTTATTTGATAAAAATGATTATTCTAGACAATGAAATGAATGTATTTAATTCTACTTTCGATTTTTAAATGGATTTGTTATGAAAAATAAAAGATCTGGGCTTGAAGCATTATAATATTTTATTTATATCTCCTATCCTATCCACTTCCACAGTGGGAGAAGAAAAAAAGACAACTTACAGCAGGTGGGGTGATGCGATGCGAGAAACGTTTCCGGCGGATATCTGCTTTTGGATTTGGTGGTGCTGCTGTTGTCGCTGGTGGTGGCGATGGTGATACGATCAGCGACGGCTTAGTGCGCTTCCGCCGTCGGTGAGAAAAACTGGCTCCTGGTAGCTGCTTCTGTTGTGTTGATCTCTTCCTCCAGCTTTCGGAATGTTGTGATTGGTTATGTTTTCGCAATCATGATTGAGGAACTGGACAAGTGATGTTTTTTCCGCCAAGTATTGCTCCTGCTGTTCAGGATGTGAATGCATGGTCGTTTCTGCCCAGTTTTCACCTCGTTCGGCGCTGGAACTGTTCCGGCGTTTGGTAGCCGGATTGTAGAGTTTTTTCGCTTCTACTGCGAGCTGTACGGGGGGTAGAATAAAATTAAAATTATCGCTCAATAAAACAGTTTTTCCACTTACCTTCATCGCTAGCGATGTTTTCGGCCTCGGTGCGTACAGTTTTCATTACTTTTTTGGCCATTTTACGGGTTTTCTTACCAAACCAAATCTTACAAATCAGTCTATGTCGAGTCGATGCGAATTGTTAGTAAATTTATCAGATATGCAAAATATAAATTTTATATTAATATAAACATTTGAAAATTAATGGATTTTCTAATACATTTGATTAAGATTATTAAGCTCATGGTATTCATTAGATTTTCCTATACTTTTTAGTATGTTTTTCAGCGATAAAATACACTTGCAGAATTTATTGATTTTTCCAATAACTTGTACAGGATAAATCATTACTTTGTATATGAGCGATTAACTTTAAAAATTATTGGAATGACCTAGTAAATTTTATTTGCAATTGCGGAGTCATGATTTTCTTTAATAATTTTATTTATTTCATTTTCATCATTAACTTCTCGTTGTGGTTGGTATAAAATAATTTATATAAATCGAAGGTGTTGAGTGCATGCTTTTTTTAATTCGTTTATACTCATTATTTTGAAAATTGTACTCGAAAGCGCTAGAGCTTTCTTTTCAATTTTCAGTTCGTATGCATTTTCATCTATTTTCTTTAATAATGTAGCAACCATTTTATTAATTTCATTTATTTTGTCTTTGTTATATTTTTTATTCATTAGTTTGCATATTAGGCCATTTTTGTTATTTTGCGTTGTTTTTTCAATAGTTAACTTGGGTAAATTGTATACTTCGTGGATATTTAATGATTCAAATATTTTGAGTTGATCAGGTTCCATATCTGAAATCACGTTATTTTGCTGTTCTTCATTTCGTTGTTTCTTCTTTGATTCTGCTCTTGTTTCGACTCTTAACACTGATAGTTTAGTCAGTGTATCTGAGTCAATTTTTATTCTTGATAGGGCATCCGCACCTACATTTAATTTTCCTTTAACGTACTGAACTTCGAAGTTTAAATCTTCTAAGTCCAGACGCATTCTTGTTAGTTTTGACGAAGGGTTTTTCATCGAGAACAGTTACACAAGAGGTCTGTGGTCTGTTTTCACAAAAAACAGATTTGTTGATTTGATGTTGATTTGTTGGATTCTCCCTTTGTGAACGCTCTTGTTTTTTTTAGCTAAAATTGCACCACATGCTACTTTCGAAGCATCGGTAATAAGTGTGAAATCTTTGGAAAAGTCCGGAAATTGTAAAATCTGGGGTGAAAGAAGTTTATTTTTAAAGTGTTTCAAATGCTGTTTGGCATTCCGAAGTCCATATAAATGTAACACTCTTTCTTAGTAATATATTTAAAGGATGAGCTATTTGGGCAAAATTTTGAATGAAACGTCTGTAGTAGTTGCAAGAAGCTACGAAACGACGTACATTGTCTGCGTTTTCTGGAATAGGGTATTTTTCAATTGTTGCATTCTTAGAAGGATCTGGTGAGATTCCTTTTTCTGGGATGTGATGACCTAAATATGTTACATCACTTTTGAAAATATTGCATTTTGACGGATTGAGTTTCAGATTGTAATATCTTAATTTTTCAAAGACTTTTTCTAAATTTTTCAGGTGATGGTTGGATGAACAGCCCACTACAATAATGCCGTTCATGTACAAGAACGCACGGTGGTAATCCACTTAGAGCGATAGTCATCATACGTTGAAAACTATTGGGTGAGATGTTTAGTCCAAAAGGCAAACAATTAAATTCGTAATGCCCTGATGAACAGGAAAATCCTGTAAATCTTTAAGAATCTTTGTCAAGTTCAATTTGGTGGAAACCTGACATCAGATCTAATGTTGAAAAGTATTTGGCTCTACCCAAATTATTAAATATTTCATCAATGCGGAGTAGAGGAAATTTATCCGCAATGATACTTTCGCAAGTACGTAATGGAATGTGTACCATCTGTGTGTGTACCTTCGTGTCTACCAACGCAGACGACCCAGATGCTGACCCTTTCTCCGAGACCTATGGATGCCGCCGGTTGACTTTGGAGGAACGAAGACAAGCGGATTTGGTGCTGCTGGTGAAAGTATTTAAGAACCATCTTTGGCGGCGTACAGGAGAACGTAGTGTGGAGGCGAAGGATGAACCACGAGCTCGCGCGACTCTACGGCGAACCCAGTATCCAGAAGATGGTGAAGGCTGGCCGGATACGCTGGGCTGGACATGTTGCAAGAATGCCGGACTACTGTCCTGCAAAACAGGTTTTCGCTACGAATCCGGTAGGAACAAGACGAGCGGGGGCGCAACGAGCGAGGTGGTTAGACCAAGTGGAGCGTGATCTGGCGAACGTGGGGTGTCCGAGAAATTGGAGAACGGTTGCCATGGACCGAGTGAATTTTAGGAATTATGTTCGTCAAGTTATGTCGTGAGACGGAATATTACTTAACAAACCATAGCCGCGTATGAGCAGTATATCAGCATTTCAGTGCCTACTAGCCGTAAAAAACGTTTACAAATGCCAATTGGCCCTGTGACATTGTAGCGTTATAATTAAGTATTTGTGATTATTAAATTTTGAGCGTGTAGTAATTGTATTTATTTGAGCCAAAATTAACTGTTTAGAATAAAGAGTGTTAATTGTCAAACGTGCACGTGCAACAAAACATAAACAATGATCAACGTAAACAACAATCAACGATTAAACACGACACCAGCAGAAGAAATTATTTATTAATTTCGACTCGTTATTGAAACCTACCATTCGCTCGCGTCCCTGTGCCACTGTTGACAAAGGAGGCAAGTGTTTCTTGAAGGATTTAAGGTGAGAACATTCGATTAACCTTGCTGAACAATCAGACGTCTCTATATGAACCTCCAGGCATCCGGAGACGAACCCAGCGGGAATGCAGACGGAGGACAGTAACGAGCTCGCAGGAAAAAGAAAACAAAAAGAAACCAACCGTACAACGGGTGAGTGAACGAAATTTTAATTGTCATGGCTAAATTGCGTCATCACATCGTCGATTTTGTAGGATACAAGCCAAACCCTCACCTGTGCCCTCACCTAAGCAATCATCAGATCGACGGTGGAAGCCAGAACCGGGACAAACAACGACCCCTAGTGGGTGAGTAAAAAGTTTGTAGTACGGAAGAGATAAAATGCTAAGACATTGTCGTTTGTCGATAGGTCGTTGTTGCAGAGCCGAGTGTCATTGTTCGGGAGCTCAACGCACTATTAGTGCTCGTTTGGCCAAGTCGCAACAGAACCAGCTGGAAGCAGAGAGCGGAAGTGCTCCGGGCAGTGGTGCGTGCCCGTGGAGCAGTGCAACCAGGCAGGGTTGCCAGAAAATCCGAGATATTAAGCTGTGATACACCTGTGCCGTCCAAGCAGCTGTGATATGATTGTTGTGCGTTTGATGTTAGAGTAGGAAACGGGCCCGTGAGTAGAAATTATGTTAAGCTAGCCTAGGTTTTTAATGTGTCGTATAAGTAAAAATGTAAATTGCTACAAGTTTTGGGTTTTGAGTGTTAGTGTTTTGGGATTTAGTTAGCCGTGCAGCACACACTGAGAGTCAGTGGTGCTCAACCTGTTTCAACATTCAAACTTCAACTAAGCTCTATATGAGCTGATAGTAAATGTCAGTGCCTTTAACCGGCTTTGTGGGTGTCATTTACCAAAAACAAAAATCAACATTAGCTTCGTTCAATCGTAAGTAGCGATTGGTTTCGACTAGTTTCTGTCAAGTGGTCGTTGTTTAATGGGCTGATGTTTTGGTCGAAACAGGTCTGGTCGTTGTTCAACGGAGCAAGTTGAAATCGATCGAAACTAGTCGAAACCGATCCAGCTCGAAAGCAGGATTCATTTCTACCACGTTAACACACATGCAGCGTGTGTGTTAGACAGAGAGCATTTCGTGCTCTGGATGTTTGGATTCAATCGGCGGTCGGTCCTGTGTGTTTCTTGTCGGGATTGTCGCTGTGCTTCCTGCAATTAATTTTTCATACATGATCTCTGCTGGCACCGCAATCAAACGGTTTGATGTGGTGCTTGCGAGAGGTACTTTTGAACTTTTTAGGTACCAACCAAAGCCGTGCGAACCCGCCCCCCATGGAGATTTTTTCCAAGTAAAATTTTCGTAGAGTTCCGGAATATTACTTGACCTTAAAAGGTGTTTAATAATAAGTGTTGACAAACAAGTCAGAAATTTGGTTCGCCTCCGGCGGAATTAACACTTTAATCAACCTAATTTTATTTGACGACACTATAATTGAAAATGTAATGTTTAATTGTAAATTTTAAATTGCAATTCAATCAACCTTTTGTTTTAATTGAAACTCTAAATAAGACATACAAAAACACTAGCTCGTCATTTGAATGGGTTTTAATTAAGAAGTGTAACTGAATAAGAACATAGTTTGAAACGAACCATTTTAACTTCAAAATTTATTAATCGAATACTTGTTTTATACATCGAAAAGTTGGAAACCATGTAACAGGAGTTCATTTATGTAATTGAAAATGTTCTGATGATATTTATGTGCCCTGAATCTGAATATGCAATTTTTCTACTAGCTCTGGATGTTGAAATAACTTTTCTAAATAGGTTAAAATTATTTAACGCTTTTTGACAAAAATTGAAAACAAAAACGTGACATTCTAGAATAAAAGTTTTGAATCAATTATCAAACTTTCCTTAATACTTCAAATAATTTTGCGTTCTGTGAAAAAAGTTATAGAAGTTTTCTATTTGATGACTTTTGCTCATTTAATGAATTTTGAAAGGAATTTTAAACCAAAGTGAATTTGCAGGATCCAAAAATTTTTGAATGAAAACGGTCTGTCTGGAAATTCGTGTGTACAACGCACAAAACACGCATTAGTATTGGTGAAGGTATGTTCAACGGACGACCTGGTTGAAATCGGTCGAAGTCAATTGAATGGAGACAGATTATCAACTTTCAAAATCCATTCCTACTTGTTTCGACCTATTTCAACCTGTTTCAACCAACTTTCATTGAACACACATATTATCCGAAATCATAACAAACTTCAACATACCCTTCTATTGAAAAGAATTTCTAAGTGGTGTCTTCGGTGTCAATAAAATGACAAGAAAAATCAGATAAAGATGAACGTACTGCTCATTTTTCGACTACCAAAGTGCCAACGGTGGACCTTCCGGGAGCTGTCGAAGATCGCTGAGGACCGCGAAGCTATCGCTCACGTCTCTCATCACTGTACCTAAGACCCTGTCCCCGGATGATACCTGGATGAGAAGAAATGATGTATTCTGGAACCGAAGAAATATTGTTTTGTGGAAAGAAAATTATGAGAATAAATGAAAAAATTTCATAACAGTCGTATGCTCGTTTCAAATAAGGAAATTCTTAAAATTGAACAGTCATAAGCTGAAGTTTCCTTTTTGTCGATCAAGATTTCAATCAGTTTGGCCCACATTTTCAGCAGGTTGGTGTACAAACTCGCACCCCTCACGTAGCCGCGGCAGAAACAAATCCTTTAGCTCTCTTTTTGTCGCTCACCAAATCTACCACCCAACCCAGCAGCAGGAGGAACTGCGCGTGCTTTTAATAAATTTAAATTCTGACAGCTTTCAGCAAACTCGAAAAACGTTGCTACCAATTTTCCAAACACCACACATAAAGTATGTCAATCGAAAGAGGAGATTCTAATGAATCTCTAGGTATATAAAAAGTGACCAATTTGAGTTCAAATTTTAGAGAAATCACGCTATCAAAATCCCGTAAACTCATCGACACGAGGGGGAGTTTGAAAAATGACAAAAAAGATGTGAGTTTCATTAAAATATACTGAACAACTGAGATTTTTGAGAAACCAACTATGTTCAACCAAAATATTAATAAACTTTACGAAAAAAAACTAAAATTTGAATTTAGAGAATCGGTTCATTGGTAAGCGAGATACAGCAATGCAAAGCCAAAATTGGATGACTTTTTTGAAGTAGGAATTTTTTCTACCGGAAGTTCCGGGATAGCGGCCAAAACTTCCTTTGGACCACCAAAAACTTATACATCTATGGATAGATTTATTTTTAACAATTTCAAATATTATAAAATTAGCGCAATATTTGGAACCTGTCAAAGTTATAAGCATTTTAAAAAGAGCTCTTTTTCGGGTATTTTTTTTCATTCGGAATCAGCTACTGGTGATGTCGTAAAATATTTTGAATATTTTTTTCGATATTGAGAAACTAGAATAAATTATCTACACAATGCATTAAAATTCATCGAAATCGGTGAGTATTTGCGGCCAGGTGAGCGTACGTAAACTACAGGTCAAATTTATATAAAACTAGCTGACCCGGTGTGCGTTGCTACACCTTTCAAAATCAAGTGATATTTTCAGATATTATTCAAATTTTTATTGTTTTGTTGGCATAATTTTAAATCAAATTATAACATCATTCATAAGCAATCGCTATAAATGAGAGCTGCAGCTGGAGTTTCGAATTGCAACACAATGATAACTTAAAATTATATTCTAAATCTTGATCTATACATTTGTGTTAAAGATCTGATAATTTTAATCCGCTCTAAAAAAGAAGGGTCTCAAATTAATTGTACGCAATGAATCTAACTTATAAAATATGGTTGATTTCGCTTGATATGTTTTAGATTTATGCAAAAAAAAAAACTGATAAGAGAGCCCTCCTGTCCTTCCTCACCCCCCCCCCCCCCCCCCAGCTGAATGAAGGTCGTGATCTTTAATAATCATACCCATTTTTTTATCGTTCCCAGAAATCCTCTTATATCAAATATAGTTCCATTGGTTGATAAGTTCTTAGCTTTCCAACAAATTCTATATAGAGCCCCCTCCTTTCTTCCCCTATCTACACTGTAAAGCATAAGGGTATGTAACAATCATAGAATTATGTCTCGTAACCAAATACCCTTCCAAGCCATATTTGTTTCCATTTGTTGGCTTCGTTAGCATAAATTGAGAACTTACGCCAACAAAATTGTATTAGGCTCACCTCCCTCCTCCTATGTACCTACTCACAGAAAAATGGTGTGACAGATAATCATAGAATCATACCAAAATGATTTTCCATGTTAATTTTTGTCCTTTTCTCGGATTTTGTAAAAAAAAGTTAAATGTAAGCTTTCCTCTTACCTTCCTATATTTTCCATTCTATCATCCTACTGCCAGAAAGGAATTGTTTCACATAGAAAAATTTCTCGTATTGATATACCATCCCATACCAAATTTGGTTTTATTTGCGTAGTAAATTCTTAAGTTATGCATAAACTTGAAAGAAAGTACCATCCCTTCTTCCGTTCTCCCCATTGAATGGAGGGGAGAGCTTAATATTCATGAAGTATTTTTCGTACTCATATACTTTTTGATGCCAAATTTATCTTTCCGCTGAAAAAAGTGGGGCTTCAATTTATAATAGAAACATTTTTCGTATCTAAATACCCTCAAATGTAAAAAATGATTCAATTGGCTCGATCAGCTCTCCAGTTATGCTGAAAATTGTGAAGGAGAACTCTCCTCCCCTTTCCATCCACCTCTTTGAAGGAGTGAGGGATACCAAATATTCATAGAAGCATTTCTCGTACCCAAATATCGTTCCATGTCAAATTTGGTTCCATTTGCTGTTGTAGTTCTTGAGTTATGCTGTAAAAATTGTATGAAACTCCTCCCTCCCCTCTTCCCTCTCACCGCTGAAATATGGAAGGGGTCTCAAACAATCATTAGAACATGTCACGTTCCCAAAAACCCACCCAGGAAAAATTTGGTTCCATTTGCTTAATTAGTTTCTGAGTTATGTAAAAAATTATAAAAGAGGCCCCTCCCTCCTTTACATCTCCCTACAGAAAAGAGGGAGGGGTCTCAAATAATCATAGAAATAGTTTTTGTATCCAAACACCCTCCCATGCCAAACTTGGTTCTATTTGCTTTATTAGTTTTTGACTTATGTAAAAAAATATGAAAGAGGCCCCTCCCCCTTTCAGCTGCATAAAGGGAGGGGTCTCAAATAATCATTGAAATATTTTTCGTATCAAAATACCTTCCCATGCCAAATTTGGTTCCAATATCATGAATAGTTTTCGAGTTATATGAAAAATTGTAAGGTAGCCCCCCTCCCCCCTTCCTATCACCCCACTGAGAGGAGGGAGGGGTACCTAATATTCATTGCAATATTCCCCGTTTCCAAATACCATCCCATGCCAAATATAATACCATTTGCTTGATTGGTTCTCTAGTTATGCAAAAAGTTGTCTTTTGTTTGGGAGGCCCCTCCCCCCCCTTCATGAGAGAGGGAGGGGTCTCAAACCACAATAGGAACCTTCCCCTGCCTCCAATATCGCCACTTGCCAAGTTTCACGCAAATCGGTTCAGTAGTTTCCGAGTCTATAGGGAACAGACAGACAGACAGACAGACAGACAGACAGACAGACAGAAATTAATTTATATATATATAGATAGATTTGGACGGATATTTTGCGAACAGCTTTGGAAGGTAAGTCGAATATAAAGCTTCCAGGCTTTGTAAAGCAGTTCTATATTCGACTATAAGGCTGACTAAGGGCCATTTTTAACGGCCTAATGGTTACTTGGGGATAATAGTTAGGTGACAGCCGACGTCAAGTACATTGACGGAAGTAGAATCAACTTAACCTTCCAAAGCTATTCGCAAAATATCCATACAAATCAATTTCAAAGATATTTGACCTGTAGTTGACGTACGGTCCCCTGGCCGCATATATTGACCGATTTCGATGAATTTTAATTTATTTTTAATGATAATTTATTCTTGTTTCTCAATATTGAAAAATTAAGACGAAATATTCTACCAGATTACCAGTAGCTGATACGAATGAAAAAAATCCCGAAAAATGGCTCTTCTTAGAATGCTTATAACTTCTGACAGGTTTCGAATAATGCACTGATTTCATAAAATTTAAATTGTCAAGAATAAATCTATCCATGGTTGTATAAATGATTGGGGGTCCAAAGGAAGTTTTGTCCGCAAACCCGGAACTTCCGGTAGAAAATTCGGTTACTTATAACACGACACCCAATTTTGGCTTTGCATTGTTGTATCTCGTTTAACAATGGACCGATTCTCTAAACTTAAGTTTTAAATTTTTTTTCGTTGCCTTTATTATTATTTTCGTAGAACATACTTGGTTCCTCAAAAATCTCAGTTCTTCAGTATATTGTAATGAAACTTTCATCTTCTTTGTCATTTTTCAAACAAAGAAGGGGAGGGGGGATTAGAATTTAGTTTGCGTGATTTCTCTATAATTTGAACTCAAATTGGCCACTTTGTATATACCTAGAAATTAGAAATTTCAGATTCAGATTCAGATTTCAGATTGAGATTTCAGATTCAGATTTCAAATTCAGATTTCAGATTCAGATTTCAGAATATTTGTTACGAAAATCATAGATTTCGTTTCTCCTGCAGTAAACACTGCTTGAAAAAAAGGAAACGAACCATGATAATATCCAAAAAAATGTATTACTGAAGAACTCAAATGATATAATATCTAAAAAGATTCATGAAGTTTATTTCAATTTGGAGAAATAATCTTCCTCTATTTTAAAATTAAAACATTTATTACTCAAAGCGGTATCAGCATCAGCAAAATCAACAAACCACGCGGCAAGACGGCAGTTCCTCCTGCTGCTGGGTGGTAGATTTGGTGAGCGACAAAAAGTTGAAGAGGTTGTGTATAAGACACGACCGCCAGGTAAACGTAGAATTACGAAGCAAGTGTATTCAATCTCTTTCTTGTAAAGTTTGGTGGCCCTGAAAAGGACCTTTTAATGTAGTTTGTGGTCCAGAAAAGGACCGTTTTCTGATGGTTGTTGTATTTTCAGTGGCGGTCTTCGGTGTTTGCAAATAGAAATCCTTGAAATCGAACCCGATAGCGTTAGGCGAGCTTGGTTGTACCCTGGATTTGTTGCTTCTAAGGCGAAAACATGAAAATATTTGACGATTACGATAAAAACATTAAAGCAACGAAAAACCCCTACGAAACAACCAAAGAACCCATCGTGTTCGACAGGCTGGAAAGTTTTAAAAGGCCGACAACTGCGACGTGTTAGTTTCATTTCTTCGTAGCGCATTTTCCCGTCGTGTGGCCGCAGTAAGCGACGGTATCTGTTCGTGGTATTATCACAGTCAACCTTATTTTAGAGAGATGGAGAAAGAAATTACCGGCTTGTGCAAACTTAAACCGTGGAAACATTTCAAAATTTATAGAAAAGTTGAAAAAAAGCTGGTTGCGCTTCGGTCTGCAGTCGGCCCTTCGAGAGTTATCTCGACAATTCCCAGCGCACGTCCTCTGACTCAAATCATTTTGCTTGCTGCTTTGTCGCATAACAAAAAAACGTCGCCGCTTACTGCGACCACACGAGAGAACGCTCAACGAACGAATGAAGTTCACGTCGCATGACGCATGGTGGCTGGCTTTTTGAAACCTTCCAGCTTGTCCAACACGATAAGTTTTTTGTTTGTTTCGCAGGGGTTTTTAGTTGCTGTCGCAAATTTTATATTCGTTCCTCTCGTTTCCTCCTATCATGCTGTTTATTTCTGTACTATCGAGGAACTGCTGACTGAAATTGTCGTGAATTTTGTTGCAATGATGCGTGTGTGTGTGTGTGTGTGTGTGTGTGTGTGTGTGTGTGTGTGTATGCGTCGCTTGATGCGTGTGTGTGTGTATGCGTCGCTTGATGCGTGCGTGTGTGTGTGTGTGTGTGTGTGTGTGTGTGTGTGTGTGTGTGTGTGTGTGAGTATGCGTCGCTTGGAGTGTGTATGTTGGTATGTATGCGTCATCTTTTTCTGGCGAAATAAAGATTCTTTTCGTCAGAAAAAAATTTTTTTTCGTCAGAAATTGCCAATTTTGCCCCAAATCAACGCACGTTGCCAAAATACATGCATTGCAAACATGAAAATTTTCCGTATATGTTCCGAACTTCCCGGTTTCCCGGGGACGCGATGAAATTCCATGGTACTTCCACGTTTTTCCGGTTCGCTGGCAACCCTGTATAATTGCTGCGTTGTGTAAACTTTGAGCGTGTGGGAGAAGTATGGTGTGTGCTGATTATGACACGCAAGATCATTACACACTGCACACACCATAAGCTTCACAAAACACACGCACATTGATTACACAACACATCTCATAATACACAACATCGAAGTTATTCAAAGTGGGCAGGAATAACATTCGCTTCCTTTATCTCTCTCTGCCACCGAGGCCCTCCTCCACTGGAGCTCTCCACAACTGGACGGCTCAGCAGCCGCTGATCGTCTCCGCTGCTGGCTGCTGGCTGCTTCAGGCTGGTCCATGCTGCTGCACTAGTGAACAGAACTGCTAATCGATATCGGTGTAGGATTACCACTGGTGGGGTCCAAACACCGATCGAAAGAGCAGCGAACTCTGTTCACCTCGACGGGCAAAGCGAAACTGAAACCGAGTCGACTAAAGAACCCTTTGTTTTATACCTCTCGTAGGAAAGGAAAACAAAAACCCATCAAAGCAGGCGTTGGTGATGACGTCATAATCCTTTAGATAGGATGTCTTTGAAAGAGGCGTTTTTCGTGACGCGAGATCCGTTCGCTAATTTCAATTTGCCCCCCTATAGTGTTGCCGTAAGACGTAATTCTACGTCAAAAGAGAGCTAAAGGATTTGTTACTAACGCGGCTACGTGAGGGGTGCGAGATTTGTACACCAACCTGCTGAAAATGTGCGCCAAACTGTTTGAAATATGATAGCTTTCAGTAACTTCCGTTGGCATTTATATGCAAAATTTCAAGAGCTAGGTATCTTGGAATATATTATTTTTGTAAAAGCTTTTAGTAGTGCTACTAATCCCCGGATTGCTCAAAAGAACCTCCGAAACTTCACCTCAACACACTGGTTTAATAGGTTAAACCTGAGTCGGGATTTTATTCGTATATTTTCCCGTCTCATGTCCTATCATTATTCAAATGATTGGACATGAGATGTGATGAGATGGTTAAACGCGGTTCTCTATCGTTCTGACATTTCTGGCAGTAATTTGTGTGGTCGCGGCCAAAGTTACCATGACATCGAGCAATTGTTTGGTCGTGTGAGTTCCATCTTGTCGCCAGAATGAATTTAATAGACTCCCTTCGGGCCCGGGGAAAACCATCTAACGTTCCAGTGAGAGATGTGTACTAGTTGTGATAGATTTTGACTACATGTTCGAAATCTACCTGTAGGATGTTAGATGATATACCATAGCAGGATACTCAACATTAATTAATATCTTCCCTGAAAATAACATGAGCTGCACACCGCATGAGTATTGGAAAATAATCTAAGCGTGTGTTGAAGAAGAAGGGATGAACGAGAAAGAGAGGTAGACAATCACAGTTCAAGGGTTGAAGAAAAAGGGATGAACAAGAAAGAAAGATAGACAATTACAGTTCGAGGATTGAAGAAAGGAAGATTCTTTCGGAAAATTAACGTAATGGTAGTTGGTCGAGAAAATTAAGTTGTCCTCCGAATTGGTGTCGTCTGACTTTAAACGTGTAAGGTTTCGCGAGTTTCAAAAATGAGGAAGACACTCAAGGAATATTTAAATAAGGTAGTGTCGAGACCCATATTGGATTTTTGTTTGTGGCGTCACAAAAAACGAATATATCGAAAATTTATATGCGAATGGCAGAAATTTCAAAGAAAAACATATTTTAGAACGAAAATGAATTCCAATTTCATTTTGATTGTGTTGTAAGACCTCTATTTCACAATGTTATGAAATTTTCTGGTCCTTTGAAGATTGTATTATGTTTTTTTTTTCTCATTTTAATAATGAACGCAATGTCATCTTGAAGCTAAAACGTTCAAAAACGAAGATAAAATCTACTTTAAAAAGGTCTAGCTGGTAGTTATTGAGTGTTCAACTGATTGTCATGATTTTTATCCAATCGGTTTACCATATTCAATTCTTATGTAGAACAATTAACATCAATTGATTATTGTTAACTCGATTTCCTAAAATGCGAATAAATAATTGTGGTTTTATATCAAAGTTTGTTTTTTGGTAACTTTTTTGTAATAAGGATCTTAAACTGCACTGAATTGATCGTTTTCATGGAAGACTTTGAACTATTTTTTTAGTTTTGCAAATTTGAGTAGGGAAAATCCACCATTTTTTCGAACTTCGATGGTCTATTTCATACAGAAATTACTCGAAAATCCAACTTTTTTCGTACCAATCTTGAAGAGCAAGAATCCTTCTAGAATAACAGGTATTAAAAGTGGAACATTTCCAGCAAATTCTTCAAATTATCAATGAAAAAGGCAAATTTCCTAGTAAATTAACAGATTTTTCGTGATTGTGACGTCGCAGTGTGTACTAATAATACTAAAGCAGGGCTGCCTCGACACTACCTTCTTTAAATATTCCTTGGAAGACACTACCTTTTTCTAAAAGCTACCGATCTTCGTCTATAATCCTTTTTTATTTCCGTACTTCCCTTTACAACTAAAATTGACTTTGGCTCCTTAAAATCTAATGGTATGAGCCGTTTCAAATGAAGAAATTAAAAAAAAGGTATGAAAAGTAAACAAAAAAAATCAATTTAAACTTCCAATTTAGAAGAATAAAATTAATAACTCCACACTTCGTTTTACTGTTAAAAAATGACTGATTGAATGAATGCAATGAATGTGTTCATTATTTTTTCACAATGCCGAACTTCGTATGATAATTGAAATAATTTCATAGATTCTTATGAAAAATATTTTTACACTCTAAAAGGCGATGTTTGATGTTTGTCTGAGAAAAAACTCATGAAAGTGTTCAGAATATTTATTTCAGTTTCCATGTTTGACGTTCGCGGTATACACTCAGAATCAAAACAACCCAAAATTGACTTTGCCAAGGCAGCAAAATCAAGTTCAGCTTGCATTCTTAATTTTGGGGTGTTGTCAATGCACCAAAACAAAAGTTCGTTGCTGGAACTGACCACCCCAAAAAAATTTCCCTTTGTTTTCAGAAAGGTTGTTTCTTTTTCCCAGCGAGTCAGTCGATCGTTCCGGAAAAAAATTTTGGTAAGTAGATTTAAAAGCAATGTTCTCGGGCGTTCTTTTTTCTTATTTAAAGTTTTTTAGGCGGATTTGTATCGGATGTAATCATTCTTCTGGAGCAGTACCTTTGAATGCGCTGTACTCCGGCGATGCAAAGGAAGGAAGAATAAAGCATTGAAAACCCGAAAGAAGCGGATGGCGATCTAGGGCAAAAGTCGGACTTACCATTCACTACTTACTGAAGACGGGAACTCCGGAAGGTCCGAAAATTGTGACGACTTTTGCTTTATTTTAAATGGTGCCAATCTCCGGAAATTTCCCATTAACATTTATCAAAACACGAATTCGGATGTTCCTATTTCCTTTCTGATTGGTGTGGAGGTCACCCACAGTTGGTGTATCGTAAAGGTAAGATGTTCTTTTACAACGAATCAGATTCGGGTTTCATGTAATGATTTTTAAATTACTGCCGAGATCAGTACCTATGCAATTGTGTAAAGTTTATTTTTTAATAAAATTAATTTTATTTAATGAAAAACAAATTGTTATTTCTCAAATATTTATAATCCCTTTTGATAAGTGGGCCAACAAACAAAAATATCCAAAAAAAAAATCCCTACCGTATGACATGCCCCAAAATTAAGTTGCGAGAATGACGTCTATTCTCAAGTTTGGGAAAACCCCCTCAAACTCATTTTCGTCGGGAGCCAAAATCATCCGATTTTGCGGAATTCCAACTTGATTTTGGGTTATAATGGCTTAGAGTGTACCGCGGTATACACGCTAACTTTTGGCTACCCCTTAAAGGCGTAAAATTGACCCGTTATTGAGAACCTCCACGATCTGTCAAATAACGGGTCATTTTGTCGGGTCAATATTACCCCTTATTTCGAAAAGCTTAAGTCCGCTTCAAAGGGGTAGGTTTAGATGTTGTTACATGTATAACGTTGCTATTCGTCCGGCAAATTGCCAGCGATGAGAAAGATTGTAAGTATTTCATTGAATATTTATATTGATTCCTTTCTGAATTATTTCTTCTTGTTTTTTTAGAGCTGCACAGTTCAGAATGAGCGCGACTAAAGTAAGCCGATATTTGAAACTCGATTCGTGGCGGACTAACATTCAGGGTAAATTTAAATATTCAAATAATTTGAAGTTTTTGAAATATTACTGTCCTTTATATAAATAAACACATAAAACATATCTTGTTGTTATTAATTTCCCATCAATCATATTTCCCATAAGCAGCTCCTGAAATTTCCACCATATGAAAGCCTTTCAAATAAGGGGTAATTATCATCTGCAGGCATTTGGAATAAGGGGTAATTTTCATCCGCTGAAGCGTTATCAAGCTAAGTACCCCTTAAAGGGTAAAGGGTCTGTATCCGGAAAAAGGAGTTCTCCCAGTCTTATTGAATAACGGGTCAAAAGTATTCGTTAAGGGGTAGCCAAAAGTTAGCGTGTAGAGTATTTCCTGAGACAGATTGTGGTAGGGTATCGTTTTGTTTTTGTTTTGAAAAATGTAAACACCAACTGGTCGCCATTTTGATCTTTGATGAAATTCACTGTTCAATGCGTTCTTTTAAAAACTTTTTTAATTAAAATCATTAACATAGAGTATTTCCTGAGACAGATGGTGGTAGGGTAGCTTTTTGTTTTTGTTTTGAAAAATGTAAACACCAACTGGCCGCCATTTTGAACTTGGGAGATTAGCACTGTTCAATTTTTTCTTCAAAGGAATTTATTTGTTTAATTTACCATTACATAACATCAACATTACCTTCAAAGTATTTCAAGTCTACAGTTATTTAATTTAGGGTAGTTTAAAAAATTAAAAATTTTGCATAACCATTACTATTGCACCGCCAATTTGGTTTCGTTACTATCCGGCCATTGAACATGCGTAGTGTTGTTGTTATTTTTACCCTACCACCAGGTGCCTAAAATTGTAAACATGAGAAATCAGCTGTTCATTTGACAAGTGGGGAAATGCCTTATACCTTCATGTCTCAACTTGTTATGAATTTACAATTAATTAAATAATGAATTTATATTCTCCTCACCAAGGTGCGCTTGCAAAATCACTTCAATTGCATTGCTTATTTTATTTCTTTACTATCTGGTCATTGAACATGCGTAATGTTGTTGTTATTTTTACCCTACCATGATATGCCGAGAAAATGTAAACATAAGAAATCAGCTGTTCGCTTGACAAGTGGGGAAATGGCTTATATCTATAGACCTTCCTCTTCATTCTGCTCGCAACCGTCTAGACAAACGGCCACAACCTTAAGAGCCAAAGTCAAGCGTAGTGAACACAACTGTACTTTTCATACCGCGTCGCGAAATTGATAAATTAAATTGGTTTTTGTGATTCGATAGAAAGTGAATGGACAGTTTTTATTGAATTCCTGTATGATAGCTGTAAATAATTTGTAAATAATAGAAAAGAGAAATAGTGTTAGATTAAGTGAAAAGAGAAAAATAGTTTTAGATAATAGTTTATAGAAGTTTAAAATAAGGTAAGTCGTAATTTTCCTTTCTATGACATGGACGCCGACCCCAAAAAAGTAGACCTGGACGTCCCACCGGACAAAGGCAAAGCTATGTCACTTCCAGACATTCCAACAACCGATGAAGACATGGACGAAGAACAATTCCACGGTTTCGCAGATCAAATAAAATCGACGCCATTGGAAAGTTCTAGAAAAAGGCCAATAAAGAAAACCGGAAACGCTAACAAAAAAACTAAACCAGATAACACACAAACACAATCAGATAGTGACAGAGATACATCTCACGAACACACAGATTCTAGAAGTGATACACCACAAACATCAAAAGGTATCTACACGCACTCAACACAACCACCAAATAATACACATAACACCAGATCAAAATCCCAAAAAACAAACACAAATGAAAACAACACCCTCTCAAAAAGCAGTGATGCCAATAATAAAGTTTGGATAAAAAACGATTCTTTCAACATCATTTTTTTGGAACCAATTTCTACCAAAAACACTGAAAATCTTCTTGAACCTATGGAAATAGGAAAATTCTTGTTCGAACTGAAACTGAATCAATTTTCGGAAATAAAAAAAGCCGGTCTTTATAGATACAAACTTACATACAAAAAACCACAAGATTCGGAAAAAATATTAAACGCAACAGAGATTTTAAAAGCAAACAATTATACAGCATTTATTCCACGAATGCTACGCGAAACAATTGGAATTATTAAAAACATACCCCCATCCATTTCGGAAGATGAGATTTTTAAATATGCTATTTCAGAGAAAAAGATATTAAAGGCTGAAAGGATTAAAAGGAAACAAGGAGAAGCTTTGATCGATACGAGAACTATTAAAATAACATTTGAAGGTAAGGAACTTCCAAGAAACATACAAATATATGGTGTATTCGCAAACCTCGAAATGTACGTATACCCGGTTAGACTTTGCAAAAAATGCTGGCGCTTTGGTCACAAAGAAGCGGCATGTAAGGGAAAACAAAACTGCGAACATTGTGGACTAATACTTGATGAAAAACATCAGAATTGTAATAAAAATAAACCAACATGCATTAATTGTAAGGGTGAACATTTACCAAATAATAAAGATTGTCCTGAAAAAATCAGAAGACAGAGAATTAATAAATCAATGGTTTTAAATAAAATGACATTTATGGAAGCACAGGCAATGTTTCCAAAAATCCAAAACAGATTTCAAACTCTCGAATCTACCGACGAATTTCCCCAGCTGAAACGTCCAAGTAGAACACTCGATGGTTACAGACCTTTTGAACAAAATAAAACATTACAATACAACAAAATAATAAACAATTATCAAAAAAATAGTGAAAATAATCAACAGCCAAAAATAAATAAAACAAAACAACTCATAATCGGAGAACCAGTCACTATACGTGAAAAACAAATACAAAACAACCCACACAAAACTACAATCACAGAAAAAATAACCGCAGAATTCATTCAAGAAATAACAAAACAACTTATGAATATTTTCGCCAAAACAAACTTCAAAAACGATACTACTGGAATCACATCTGATATTATTGAAATAGAAGTAGGTGCCACAATAAACAAGGCTATTCAAGAACTCACCAAACCCCCAGATGAATAAAAACAAATAAACAAATCCAACTTTCAAAGTGAAGACAAAAATCATTAAATTAAAAACAACAATTGAAAATCCCTTACATAATGGATAATTTCAAATTTGACCTAAAAATAGCACAGCTTAATATAAGAAGTTTAAGAGCTCTTCACAAAAGAGAAGCCATTAAACAATATGTTACGAAAAATGAAATTCATATTTTTCTTCTTCAGGAAATATGGATTAAAAATGAAGAACAATACAAATTTTACAATTACAAAATAGTTAAAAAATGTCGACCAGATGGATATGGCGGAGTCTGCATACTTATCCACCCTTTTCTCATTTTCGAGGAAATTAATATCCCAAACGTAGATCTGGAAGCAATAGCAGTGAAAATCAAAAATATTAAAAATCCGATTATTTTTATATCTTTATACATAGCACCAAATGAGAATCTCCAAAAAATTAAACAACCTTTAAAAAACCTTTTTGACTTCATCCAAAATAGTAGAATTCCGGTATTACTCGGTGGAGACCTAAATGCCCATCACCCGGCTTGGGACAATGTTTCGAATAAAAAAGATAGTAGAGGAGAATACATATGCGAAATTTTAGACAATAACGATCTAGTATTTTTGAACACAGGTGCTGCCACCACATGGCCAGAAATAAATCAAACATCGGCAGCCATTGACCTAACTTTGACAACAACAGACATTGCAGGAAAAGTTAATTGGAGAGTAAGTGAGAAAAACCTAGGTTCTGATCATAAGCTCATCGAATGCGAAATATTCCAATACAACAAATTTAATATCAACTCCACAATGGAAATAGTAAACAAAAAGAAAGCAATAGAAAACCTGAACAAAATAGAACACAAGAATATTGAAAATGTGAATGATCTAAACACAGAAATAGAGAAAGCCATATCAAATGCAACTTACAAAATTAAACAAAATAAAAAAAAGAAAATCAGACCTTACTGGGATGATACCTTAAAAAATTTGTATGAAATCAAAAATAAAAAACATATAGAATTTAGGAAAAATCTAACTTTAGAAAACAAAAAAGAGTACAAAACTGCAGAATACAAATTTAAAAAAGCTCTGAATAAAAAAGTAATAGAATATCGTTTAAATATGCTAGAACAAATAAATGACGATACAAAAGTAGAAGAAATGTGGAATATTGTTAGAAGAATAGAAGGCAACTATAAGGATAATTTAGAAATAACAACAAACGATCAACTAGCTAATAAATTCATGGACTTGAATTTTCAAAAACAAAATATACCTGATTTCATTTCAAAAAATTACGATGTAAGTGAAGAAAAATACACTGGAAATATACCTATTAGAAAAATGATGCAAATAATAAAAGAGAAAAAAGACAGATCAGCAGCAGGAGAAAATAAATTATCATATTATATGCTTAAAAATATCAAAACAGAACTGCAAATTAAAATAATGGAGATAACAAACAATGTCTGGATGAGTGGAATCATTCCGGAGAAATGGTTGAGTATCAAAATAATCCCAATATGTAAACCAAATAAAGATAAAACACTGGAATCCTCTTATAGACCCATAGCTTTGATTAATACAAATCTAAAAATCATCAACTGTGAAATCAAAAACAGAATACAATCATTTATCGAAGAAAACCACCTCATGCCTAAATTATCTTATGGTCTCAGAGCAAAGTATTCTTCAATTGACTGCATAAACCAGCTTAACTCAATAGTAATAGAAGCTAAAAGGAAAAAATTAAAAACAATCTCTATCTTCATCGATCTAACGAAAGCCTTCGACTCAGTGGATGTAAAAATTCTTTTCGAAATTCTAGACGAAATGAAACTCCCAAATAAAATACTCGAATGGTTGACACAATATCTAACAAAAAGAAAAGTCTCATTACAGTTAATGGATAAAACAATATCAAAACAAAATAATCAAGGACTTCCCCAAGGATGCCCACTATCGCCGACACTATTCAACATGTACACGAGAGAAATTCACAAATTGAATGGAGGAAATATTAATCTATTACAATTCGCGGACGATTTCGTTTTAACAATTTCAGAAGAAACGTTAGAAGAAACTGTTGAAAAATGCAACACAGCAATTGAAGAACTAGTAAATCATTTGAATAAACTAAAAATAGAGATAAATCCAGAAAAAACAGCAGCAATTCTATACAACAGGAAAATAAATGACAATATAGAAATAAAAATAAAAAATACACCAATAAAACAAGTTGACAAACACAAGTATTTAGGTTATATGATAGATGAGAAATTATCACACAAAAGCCACATAAATTACTTAAACCAAAAAATCAAGAAAAGACTAAATATCTTGAAAGTCATCTGTAAAAAAAAGAAAGGAGCAAAAAAAAATTTCGCAAACCAAAAACCTATAGTAGAAATATTACAACAGTTCCTAGAAATGGAAGAGATGCCAAAACAATATACACTTCTGGAACTTGAATGTTACCGGAATAAAAACTTAATCGAACAAACGGCTGAAAACCAATCAATAAATACAACAATATTGAAACACAAGTCACTAGAAATAAATGATGAAATAGAAGGAATCAATAAAAAAGAAAAAAACTGAAATTAATAAGAGAAAGGGTAAACACAATGTTAAATGATAGATTTAAAGACTTCGAAAAAGTTTACACAGACGGATCAAAAACGAGCACAAAATGCGGTATAGGAATATATCTAGAATCCAGTAAAATTAAAAAAAGTAGTCAAGTGAACAATAATCTCTCTATTATGAATGTAGAATTACTGGCAATAAGCACAGCTATTGATTTAATAAATTTAAACATAGGAAATAACTTCGTCATATGTTCAGATTCAAAGTCAGGTCTTACCACATTAAAAAATAGAAAATCAAAAGATAACTTCATAATACAAGAAATTCTCGGAAAAATCCAAGCATCAAATAAAAACATAAAAATTCAATGGGTCCCGGGACATACAGGCATCCCAGGAAATGAAATAGCTGACGAGCTTTCAAAGAATGGGTGTGAAACAGAAGAAATCATAGATACAAAAATCCCACTAAACGACTCACTTAACATCGCCAAAATAGAAGCTATTAAAAAATGGCAAGAAGAATATACAAACATTTCCACTCAAAAAGGTAAACTACACTTCAAAATACACAAAAAACCTACACTAAAACCATGGTTTGTAAATATGCATCTCAACACACAACAATCAATCACAATTGGAAGACTCAGAACATTTCATACACTGACCAAACAAAAACTTTACAATTGGAAATTAATCGAGGATGACCAATGCGAAATCTGTGGAACTACAGAAGACATTGAACATATTCTTTTCAAATGCTATAAATACACTCAATCAAGAAACGACTTCCCTTGCCTTATTTTAAACGATGATTTAGGAATCTTATTATTAAACTCTAAAGAGAAAACACACAAAGCAATAGCAAAATTCATTGAAAAAAACAAAATAGAAATCTAAGTAACTTCAATCTTGCACTACAATCTTTTCTTAATTAAAAATCCACTACATCATAACAACAACTGTCCATAATCTCAATATAAAATCACAACAACCAGTCGATCGAATAATAAAAAAAGAGGCGCTTGAGCCCACAGTACAGAAGGTTCATGGTTTGACACACCCAAAATAATTTGCACGTAGCGACTACGTGAAAAACTACATAATTTTTATCCAATTGATTTTCACGTAGCTCCTACGATTAAAACATGTGAACACGGCCCTAATAAGAATTGGTGCTTCATGAATGTCATCTAAAATTTACGTGAATTTAAGATCGCAAGATGCAATTTGGTTGGAAGGTGGAAGTTACGTGAAATAAATTTAGTGTTGAGGTGTTGTTTTAATCAGTTCTATTGTTCCTTTTACTTATTCATACTATTTTAAATCATTTTAAATAAAATATCAACCATAAATTTACGTAAAATTGTTTATTCTGCATGCACATTATGATATTAGGCACTTATTCACATGAGACTAACCATTCACTAAACACTCACTATAATAAAAAAAAACACCAAAGTCTACCTGTGACCGACTTCTGGGTCGTAGCTGTTACGGGGTACTGGGCGCGGAATATTTCTCCAAAGACTGTAAGTTGCCATATTGCATCCGTATTCACTGCTGCTGTTACTAATCGTAGAAATTGTGTTGCTGTGCCTGTAAGGTTATAGTAAAAAGTTGAAAATGGATATGATTTTGCCTCCTGCAACCTTAACTCACCGATAGACGCATCCGTGGACCACCAGTTTTGCCACCTCCGACCTCCCAGGGAAAGCCCTGAATGCCTTGGTTCTCCAGCCGCTGCAGGATTGTGGCACATTAAAACTTAAAAAAATCAGCAAGAAAACAATATGCTTTTTCTAAAATTTCGCGTAAAGTTTGTGGGGACAGAAGTAAACAAAGACTGAGGAATGGTCGAGTACTGCAGCCACGGGTCGTTTTTTTTCTTATAAGAATCGCGTGCTTCACGATCGTTAAAAAAAGCTTAAAACGGATTTCAAATCATCCACATAGACTTTACGTGAATTTCATGAATCGTCTATGTGGAAGGAAACAAGTTATGACACAATCACATAAAATCGATAGGACGCAACAAAATCTTCGTTTACGTGAAAAATCCCGTAGAAAAAATTTCTATATTATTTTGGGTGCAAGACTTGGCAGTATAGCGCAGACACCAGATACCCAGACTGACCACTGAAGGCTGATTTTGGCGCTTGTTCCGCAGCGCTATCTACGGGTTATCGTGAAACTAACGGCCACATACACAAAAGGATTTTTTTTACACAAACATAACTTTTATTGTGTACATATTTAAACGCTATTGATATGTCACACACACATTTGCATTGTGCTTTTTGTTTTTATTTTACATCTAGAGATGAACACGGTCGTTTTTGATTGCCTACTTTTGGTAGAAAAAATAACACGATATGGTTAAAACACCACTAAAGAACCATTTTTGAATTAGAGCGCATTAACCAAATGTGGTTAGAATTCAACCATAAAGCTTATAAAAAATACATCGACTTCGACAGAATCGTTTACACCAGGAGAAAAAATAGTCTCCTATTTCCAGCAAGTTTGTAGCATTTTCGATAGACACTTTGAATGTCTACTAAGGCTTGATACCGTTGGGGTGAAAGAAGAGTTGATGGATCACAATTGATTTTGGCTTCTCGTCAATGCAGGTTGATGAATATAACTCAGATAATGTCGAAAAATTGATTCTAGACGTTATTTGTGAGGAATGCGCGCTACTAATAACAAATAAGTACACTCAGAAAAATACTATTATGTATGCCATAAGATTCTCTTATGAAGTGGCGCCATAAGAAAAATTAATGAAATTCATAAGATTGTCTTATGACGCGAATGAATTCTGAAGATGAACGCCTACTTCATTGAGAGGTTGTTGCTTTTCATAAGAGATTCTTATGGAAACAGTAGATCACTTTCTAATAAGAAAAATTCTCGATATTTCATGCTGAAAACATTCACTTTATTGTTTGCCAAATTTGTTTAAAATTAAATCCTTCATGGTCACCATCAGCAGCGCATCAACAGACGGCTCCATCAAAGTTTTTTTTTGCCGCATCTTAATCTTCGACCTTTCGTTTTTTGCCGATCAGCTTGCTGAAAAGTAAACAAATAATGTATTTTGGTTTACTAATATATTCAACGTTCACACCAAAAACATCAAATCGAACTTACCATTCCGGAGATAACAATAACATTTAACATTGAAGGAAAACTATAATAACTATGAACTGGCGATTGCTTCGTAGATGATGAAAAAAAACTGATGCTATGAATGAATGTGTTCATCATTTTTTCACAATACCGTTTCTTCTATTTTTCATAAGAACATCGTATGAAAATTGAAAGAATTTCATAAGTCTCTTATGAAAAATTAGTTTGGACGCAAAAAAGTGGTTCATAAGATGTATCTTATGAAATTTATAATAAGATTTCCTCTGAGTGTATCTTAACATGCTAATATCCTGTATGTTGGGACAACTCAATGCCGGTTTTAAACATCAGAGTGATGTTAGAAAAGCCTCTAAGAAGAAACAGAAGGAGAAAAGGCTAAATATAGTAGCTTTTTCTAAAAAGCTTTGAAGTCCGTAAGAAGAAATTGAATTTTAAAGAAAGTTTCGAAGTCAACAACCTGGAGCGGCGGTATGAGGTCTTAACACGGAGAAAAAAGACGACAGTTGATACAACAATTTGAGCTACTAATTTCAAATTTAATAGCGATTTTGAATTAAAATTAAAGAGCTTTTAATTCCATTATAAATATAGTTCATTTCTTTGATTTAGCTTAATTTTAACAAAATATTGGGTATCTTTGCGTCAGCGTGTAGTGAGTCTTGCAAAAAGAAGAAAAAAAGAAACAAGCTATTGAAGGTAACATTGGAAAATTTTGAAAAATTTACTTTTAATAATCTCTTTTATTTAATTTTTCTTCCTCTTGGTAAATCCTCACCAGAAGCGACTGAATCTGAAGAGGCAGAATCAATGCTGCTGGAAGAATCGGTCAAAATCCGGATGGGTAGCAGATCACATCGAATCTTTGGTTTCGTCGGGAAGCAGAACTGGACATGGCCGAAAAAGTTGAAAGCTCCTGAACAAGTTTCCGGCACGTTCCGGGCAGATATGGGACATCAAGACATTATAAAAATGATCCCGTATGCCGATCCGACTGAAGGGTTCATTGCTGATACCGGAGGCTACCAGCTCCAAGGTCAATTTGGTAAAAAAATTCAACTGCCAGCGTAACAAATTTCCCGGTTAGTTTTTTTTTCTGGTTTTGTTCGTATTCGTCAATTGAAACGCAGTTATTCATCTCGTTTGCAGGACGGCCGGACCGTACGTGCCATTTCTATACCACCCGGTGCCAGATGTTTGGATTTTATTTTTTCTGGACACTTCAGTTCAAAGGGAGACAAAATAAATAAATAAAATTAAAAATTAGAACAGCAAAACAAAAAAACAACACTAGAAATCAATCATAAGCATTAATTTAAATCTAGCATATTTACTACGTAATGCTTCAAACCAATTATAGAAATGTAGTTACATCTACTATACTGCCCCTACTTTCATAACAGTCCCATATGCAAAAACATACAAGCGAGAAAATCAGCTTCTTCTGTTTTGGCATATATTTTGAAATTGTGACCACAACTTTCAGCATAAATGAAAAACATTTGATGGAATGTGTTCTAGGTTGTCATAATAAATCGTAAAACCTGAAATTTTCGAAATTGGGTCATTGGTAAGGTCGGGAGCACCATTTTTTTCGTTATGGGACTTTTATGCGAGCATATTTCAAACCTTTTTTAAATCTACTCGCATAACAGTCCCATACAGAATATGTTTTTCTCACCAAGCTTCTTTCTAAGACTTAAATTTGATCATTTTTGATCCTTTAAATACAATTTTCATTAAAAGAAACATAATTTTGGAAAAATATCGTTAATTCCGGATTGTAAGTTGAATCTTTCTACGATTTTTGATAGCATCTGATAGTTTTTCGCTTAGGAAGACATTCCTTCCTTCTTACTGATCTGGCTTCGAAAACTAGGGTGCATAACTCGACATCAAGTGAGTTAAATCTTTTTTAAATGATTCAAAGCAATAAATCAAAGACTATTTCGCCGAAAGAAGCATTGAAAAGTAACCATATCCGTGTATTTCACATATGGGACTGTTATGCGGGTATATTCCACATGGGACAGCCACAAGTTGATATTTTTTTTCGAAATTTCTAGAACAAAATCTCTTTTTTTATTGTTTTATATTGAAGGTCTACGTTCAAAATGACGAACTGTCAGGTTAGATGAAAAATGACGAAAATTCATATGGGACTGTTATGCGAGTAGGGGCAGTATACCTGTAGTTGAACACATAAATTCAATCATAAAAATTCGTTGGAATTTATCATATGTACAGTTAAACGCTGAACAACAATTATACGATTATATTTAAATTTATTATATTTATTGTTCAACGCCGAAAATCAATCATACTACTGTAGTGTAGTCTATTATATATCTTGTTGAGTGCACAATACCGATCAGATAATCTAATATTTTTATAGTTGAAAGTTTGATATTTATAGTTAGCCGAGAAGCAATCAGAAATATAGTTCAATATAGGCGGAATATTGTTGAAAAAACTATACTTTATTCTCCGTGAATCTGTTGCATTCATCAGTGCATTCAATACTCATACAAATGATCTTTTATTGCAGGCAGAACAGCTACAAGTCACCCAAAACATAACAATCTGTTCACTTTTAACCGTATTCCGTTTTCAATTCAAATCTAGATATTCCTTAAACTTAATAAAAATACCTTTGCAGTAACAGTATTCTTATTTGAAAGTTGGAAACCTACCACCATAAACAACGTCCTTAAAGCCCTTTCTTCAATTACCACATTAACCCGTTCCATGTCCACAAAATGTCGCAAAAACGGTGGATGGTTCATGAGAAAGACCTTTTATCGTTGTATCAATATAAATGACCGTCTCTTTAAGCCCACATGCGCTAATTTTCATTCCAATACAATGTACAACAACGTATTAACGTACTGTATTCTCAAAAATATCACAAAATCACAAAAATAGTGAACAGGTAACATGGTCTTTTCCTTAAACCAAATTTGACACATCCAATCGATTACCCGTCCCTCAAAACTCCCATGTGCAAATTATTATCTCAATCCAATGTACCATAACGTCAATATTACTAAAACAGTATTTGATTGTATGGACGACTCCTTTTGCCAGCCCCTTACGTTAAATTTGTTACCTAAAATCGTCCCATCCCTTAAAACTTCTGTGTGCCTATTTTCATCTCAATATGTTGTATAATATCGTTAAAATCACGAAAACAGTGAACAGTTCATATAGACAACCTCCTTTGCCGACCCCGTACATAAAATTTGATACCCAAAATCAGTGAAATGGCAGGAATTGGAATATATGTATTACCTTTTTCTAAAAATTATTGCAATCCGCAATATGAAATTGAATTTCAAAAGAAACTCTCGAAGTCAACAACATGGAGCGATAGTATGATGTGTTGTTCTGTTGTATTTATCAGTGCATTCAACACTCCAAAAAATATTTTTATTGCAGGTAGTTAGAACAGCTATCAGTCGTCTTCTTTCAACATCGAAAGAATTCGGCACGAGTCCTTATCTTACAACAGCTATCGGTTAGGGCGGGGGAAATCTTCGACTTCCACCGTCTTCTGAGTAAGTTCCCGAGCCTTAGCCTTCTTGGTGATGCAGACCATATTCTCCGGTCCGAGCAGACCACCTCCCCAGTACTTGCGGATCTCCTGGTAGCGATCGTTGAAGTTGGTTTTGATGGTTTCAACCAGCTTGGACAGATTGGCGCGGTCTGATTTGTCCACCTGGTTCAGAGCAACACAGGTGCAGGTCTTACGGAACACCAACGTTCCCAGCCGGGACTTGTCCTTGATGATGCAGCACGGGATACCCATCTTTCGGGACAGAGCCGGCAGGTAAATGACCAGCACAATGGTAACAACATCGTGAGTGATCACAACCAGCTGAGCCTTCTTGTGCTCGACTAGTTTGACGAAGGTGTTGGCGCCCTGCCGCAGGCGGTTAGTTTTCTTCGCCGGAGGTTCCTCCTTGCCAGCGGCCTTGGCCTCAGCCTTAGCCTTCAATCGTTGGATCTTGACGCTCGGGTTTTCGGGCCGGTACTTCTTCAATAGACCGAACAGCAGCTGGGTCGTGTTTTTGTTTAGAGCCTGCGCGAACTGATGGTGAGCTATCACCTGAAAACGTCGACGATAAACAACACTGACAAAGTGTTTTACGCGTTTTCATTATTTTCTTTGGTCAAATTTCGAACCATTAATTGAATATCGGCCGTGTAATTGATTTAACCAATGGGTATAAAAAACGAACGTGAATTCGTCGCATCAAAATCAAAACATAAAACGAATTCACTAACACAGGCATACGCTATTTGACATTTCATGCAACGACAAGAAAATAAAAATTACCTTCGTTTGCATCAAGATAGTAATGTTCTTTTACCATTTAAAATTAGTTTTGGCTGTGTGGAAAAGTATTGAATTCGATAATTAATACAGTGAAATTATTGCTTATATATTTATATTGAAATGAACCTCATTTAAAATTATATTTTTTTGAAGAATGGATTCATTCTGTATACTAATTACTTTCGGACTATAGTTTAAACAAAACTTTTAATCAAAGAATTTGGTTAAATCTCGCGTGAGCTTTCATTACGTCGCATGAAACATCGTAAGAATTCATATAAAACTGCTGCAAACGTTATCAAAACAACTTTAAAATTTGAATTCCACATATAGAATGTTATCCAGGCTACAAATATTCTAAATGGAGAGAAATTACGACTAGTTTATGTCAGTTTTTTTTTGTATTTTTCGTAACAAATCTGTTGGTTTACATTTTGTTTAATTCGACGTAATGAAAGCTCACGCGAAAAATGTCAAAGGTGAAAAATGTTTGGAAACAAAAATAAATGGATTTGAAACAGTGAATATTTGAATTCAGTGGATATTTGCCCTTGTTTATCAAAAATAAAAATATTAGAAAAAAGTTAAACGGATAAAGATGGAAAAAAATTGTCTAAAAAATAAGGCTTTTTAGGTAAAATTTCCCCTAGTCCAGAATTATGCTAAAAAGGTATCTGAGGTTATATTTTTAAATCAAAATTTAAGTTTTAGTGAAACAACCACGAACACTACCAGCAGCAAATAGGATAAAAGAGCATGCCAATACATTCGTCACATTTATTATTCTACTTCAATTTTTTCAATTAATTCTATTAACATACATATTATGTAGTTTGTTTTTTTTTGTCGTAGTAAAGTAAATCAATCAAATTAAGACGAACAATTCAGAACACCATGAATTATTTGATGCGGACATTATAAATTTTAAACTGTCACTGTCGGATAAATTTAGAAATCAAAAATGAATCCCAAAACAATTGCCTCTCAACTAAGGATCGGTATGACGTAATGTTTGTATTTTTTCATCTAAATCGATCAACGGACATTGTTTGTACAACATTAATTTCTTATCATGGTACAGTAAATTAGAGTAAACAATTCCACATTGAAGAAAAAAACCTAAGTGAAAATGTTTTAGAAAGAATTTCAAATACTAATAGGTGATTAAATCAAACCAGTTTTAATTTGGCTTGTTAATTATCAAGTGCATTTTTTTTTCTTGATGAAGCACAATGGTTTCACGATGCCCCGATAGATGGCGTATGGTTTTGGGCGATTTGCAGTTGTATGGGCTCAACCGCCACTGATCAGTCTGGGTATCTGGTGTCTGCGAGTATAGTCTGTAAACAGCTACACAGACTGGCCATAGTCCTATTTGCCGCTGGTAGTGTTCGTGAAATTATGCAGGTTGATTCACCAACACTTTTCAGTTTTGGGACAATTAACCTCAAAAACGACCATGTGCGTCGACTGGCTGCCCGTTTTTTGTACCAAGAGTTTTTGAGGTTAATTGTCCCGTCTCATCTGTACACGCTCAGCAAGTGTGCGTAAGAAATGTCAAAAACAACTCTATTAAGCAGAAAGAAGAAGAAGAAGAGCTTCTTCTTCAGAAGGAATTCAAGCGTGAGTTTTCAAAAGGACGTATGTCGCAAAAGTAAACAAATTGAGTTACTGTTTGCACGGTATAGTAAATTTTATTTTCTTCTGTATGAATTAACTGTTTGTACAAAAAAAAAAAATAATATGCCGTTAGCTAAAAAAATATACAAACGACCTATGTCATCTTTTCTCAGTGTTTTCGAAATTCTTCTTTACACCTCTTTTTGGTAAAACGACGCATCTGTCAAAACAAATAATATCGCACACACAGCAGATACGATCGCAGCAAACCGTCGTATGCGTCAAATCAGATACGTCGGTTTTTTCACATCATTGCAGATGCGTCAGTTTTAAAATAATTATTATTTTAAAACTGACGCATCTGCAATGATGTGAAAAAACCGACGTATCTGATTTGACGCATAATGAAAACAATTTGTCCAAGCGACGAATCATAAAGGGTGTATGTAAATATTAAACTGTCACAACGACGAATCATTATGGCGTATGTGAAAAAAAAACTCAACAATACAGTGTAAAATATTTTTTTTAACAAATTCACTAGGAAACAGCAAAAAATCCAGTATGCTCAAACCTATAATTAAAACATTATTGTTTTTCCTACAGCTGCCATGATAAAACTTGATTCTAGATCAAACAGCTTTAAATAGCATTTATTTATATTAACATAATTTTGTCCCTCCTTTTTCTCAGATTTTGTCTGATGTTACATACGTCCTTTTGAAAACTCACGCTTGAATTGAGAAATTCCAGTTCAAGCCTAAACAAGCAATATTTTTGCAAAAGAAAAAAGTGATATTTCGGAACCAATAAATCTAAAATGTTTTTACAGGAGTTTGAATTAATGGACGAGGAACCGGACTTCTCGAGCGCTAATAACCAAAATCAGGTTTGCACAGCTTCATCAAGCACTAAACCAGCAGCTGATTGGATTTTTACAAAGCACGATTTGGAATATTTGTATCCTCGTATCGAACATCAAGTAAAAGAGAAAATTTTTAATCCGATCAACTCCGTTTTGGATGCATACTGGCCTGTGTATGTTAACAGTTTCAAGGTTACATCTCCCGAACGAGGTACCTGGTATGATGAAATTGCCAGCTATTTCGCTGTACATGGTTTGATTACTAGAATGGTATATTTTCATGATGCCGACGTTGAACTATTTCAGTACCAACAGAAATATCAGGTCCTCGACTTTTTAGTCTATTTCGTATCAAAGGATGATGCCGAAAGTGCAATCAGAAGATGTCATCGTCAATTACGTTACGGTTATCACCTAAACGTAGCCTGCGGCCGCGTGCGAGCGCAACTTGTTAAGAAAAGATCTCTCATGTTCACTGAAACCTCAAATATGTTTTCGAACACATACGCATCCAAAACTTCAGGCTTAACCATCCCTCTGGAATTCCATGCGGAATCAACATTCGCTCCATTTGGCACTGTTGATTTTATCACACGTTACTCTACTACACTGTTTGCAATTGAATTTGAATCTAAGAAGGAAATGGGAAATGCTCTAAGAAGTCAGATGAACTATGCACCTGTTAAATTTCGTAAAAAGTGTTCATACAAGCAGCGTTTTGTTGAATACGATGTTAGAAACCACCTCAAGAAGATACTGTATGAAAATCCAAATTTTTTGAACATGATGCCTAAACCACATATCATGCAATTCTTTTTGCGTGGGGAAAATCCGATAACAGATTTAACGTGGCGAAATAGTTTAGTTCCTGTACGATCATTATATGGCATGCAACAGAAAAGACTCCAGCGAAGGGAGTGCCACTTCCGTCAAAAATTAAAACGTCAAGCAGAGAAACTGCTAAAGCAAAAAAGCGAAACATCAGTTTCTAATCCAGAAAATAATTTGACATCAAACGTAGAAATACAAAGCGGAAATTCGAACCCGGAATGCGTTGAACATCAAACGAACCCTCCTAACGAAGAATGTGCAAAATCGGAGCAGAACTCTTACCCAAAGGAGGAAGACCATGCAAAATTGGCATACCAAAAAGAAATTTCAGAATTACAACAAAATTGGAAAAATGAAGATGAACATTTAGCCGAAAAGGATAAAAGACAAAAACTTGTAATGGCAAAGATAAATCAATATCTCAAAGCTCGTTTCTTGCCAACAACCTCCCGTGATTACGTTCTTAAATGCCGAACAACTAATGTACCCACAAAAAAATCAAAAACGAAGGCTACAAAAAAACTGGACACATCGAATAATGTTATTATATTCTTATAAGTAAACAGAAAGCCTAATTATCATTTTAACATTGACAAATAAAAACTTTAAAAACAAGATAAAAATGTTTGAATTGGTGTTGTAATCCGGGGTAGCACGTAGCGGTATTGTTGTAGGGTGTTTCACGCCCTAACAATGGGAATGAACTCGAAATCTATTTTCCGTTTCTAACACTTCAAAATAGTTGATCCGTGCTTGAAAAGTCGAGTATGTAATGAAAATGCTTCTTAAAAATTTCTTCTTATCTTCTTTTATCCATCTATAATTTTCAAATCTTGAAATGTTCTCACTAAGAGGACGTAGAACTACCGATAAAGCCGTAAAAATTCATATCGATACAAAAATCACGGTGAAAACCTTTTAAAGAATCTCGGAATCTCAAATGATATGTAATTAACTTGGATATATTTTGATAAAATAAGACGCAATGTAATGCAGAATATGTTGTCCATAGAATCTGAATAGATAGGCTTGATAAATCCAAAGCAAGCGACTGTACACTCCGATGTACCACACAACGTTACTTATGTTGAAATGACAAAAACTCACCTTTTTGCAGAATGGCTCTATAAATGATTCGTTTTTTGAAAATGTATTTCTCTTTGAATCTTCCACAGTCCTCATTGTTATCATTTGTCATCTTTTGACCAGTTTGGTAACTTTGTAAGCCTTCTTGTTCCAGAGGACTAGAAAAAATCGAAAAAAAAAACAAACATTAATTTTCTTTTGTTTTGAACGATTGCAGTTATTGGATAGGTATAAAGAAGGGAAGGGGTGGGTGAGATGCATGAAGTTTGAATTAAATATAGGTAGGTACCTTTTGAAAGATCCCAAAATACGATATTAAATACATTAGTTTCGTAATCTATTGAGTTTATTATATTTCAAATTTGTTATCATACCATGAGCTTACTTATCTAATATACATGCATGAATATTTTCCGCTTAAAGCCATGGATGCCAAGTTGGGTCCATACGGCATAGATTGTCCGAGTTACTTGCCACCTGCACCAATGTGCTCATACGATTAACTTCCGTATTATCGAACCGGGCCAAACTGTTGAGTCTGGTCATGATATTACTAACGGCTTTATTTACGCTGCTAATAACTGTTTCGTTGTCGATTTCAATAGCCGTATTTTCCTGGGAAAGATCTGTATTTTGATCAATCAATTTTTCATCCAGAATTCGTTTTTTCTGAACGGCTATGATTTCATCTCGGAGAATAGCACGTAGAATGGTTGGTAATTTATAGTTCGGTTGCACCAGGCACCGAGCGGTGGCAATTGTTGATGCCGTCAACGGCCCTGTTACTCCTATGGTGGATATGAACTCGACAATATTCGGAGTGAGGCGGAAAGGAATGGGCCTACTCACATCCAGTAGACCCGTTGTATCGTCGACGTCAAATTTGAAATATGATATATTCATCAGACCGGAATCTTGATGAAGATACATCATATCAGCATTTAATCTGGTTAGGTATAATGCATATTCTATCAAACAGGATAGCGATAATTGAAGAGTAAACTGCGTAAAAGAATAATATTAGTTTCACGAAATTCAGATCAATAGATTGAACTTACCATTTTTCTAAACTGCCAATAGTCGGTGGCTGAGCGGAAATTTTTTACCGCCC
Source organism: Uranotaenia lowii (assembly GCF_029784155.1). Lineage (NCBI taxonomy): Eukaryota > Metazoa > Arthropoda > Insecta > Diptera > Culicidae > Uranotaenia > Uranotaenia lowii. Next base: position 253,393,539 of record NC_073692.1, read on the forward strand.
AATCCTTAAGTAATGTTTTGGGAATCATAGTGTTTTGCACTTCTCGCAGTATATCTCTCAAAACAGTATGGTTCGTTTGTGAACCACGGGCTTGAACCTTGGCCAAACGATCGTAGTATCTAGCAATTGGTGCATCATGCTCAATGTTCATTTTGGAACAGCCGCTTTTGTAAATGTCGAGCAACGAAACACTTGATGGATTGTCCTCTACGAGTCGCATTTGAGGGGAAACGGCCACGACGCGTGGTACTGTAATATGGAGGAACCGCTTTGATGTTTCCTTTTGCTTAGCAAGATAATTGTTAAGCATTCTAAGCAACTGAAGAACTCGTTCTTCGCGTCGTGCGTCGCCTAGACCGGTGTCATTCACCACTAAATAGGGATAGATTTTTCCATTGGTTCCTCTTATATAGAGCCTGCGAGCTGCTGTGTTATGCTTCTGGACGATATCTACTCGCGGCATAAATCGGGCGATACGAATGTGATAATGCGAATGCTTGGGTAGTAAAAGCTCACCTGGCAGCTCTACTTCTGCAGTTTTCTGACTAAAATTAGACAGAAAGCGACATTTCTCTTCAATTAGGAAAGACCTGCAAAGACAGACACATTTGAATATGGATTCAATCATTAACTATTTATCTACTAAAGGACTCACTTCGGCAATTGTTTGGTTTTATTTTCCAATATTTTGATCCATATCTTGAGTTTATTGATCAAATTATGTAGTTTTGTTGCACCTGGTTGCGAAAAATCGAAATCGCTAGTGAATTGACCTTTCATTTTTTGAAAAACTGGATCCTGAACAGTAGCTTGAGCTCGCCTTGCTAGCGATTCGGATGCCGCCGATGAAAAGTTTGATGACACTGAGCTGGATATATTTTCTAAAAACGAAAAAGGAAAATGATAATTCGCAAAACAAAACTAACATCATTCAATGTAAAATTACCTATTCCAATACCAAAAGTAGAAACCAATTTCTTTACAAAATTCAATGTATGCTGAGTGATAATAGCTGCATTTACTGAGCAGCGATTTTCAAATGCAATAGCATAGCATTTGGTTAGACCTTGTCGAAGTTGTCGCAACACTTCTTCGTACCAGTTCTCTCGGAACCAAACCATCTGGTCTACAATACCTTCAAGCGAACTGAGAACAGTGGGGTGAATATCTCGCTGTAGATGCATGATTTTCGAACATCGCCACATGGGTGGTGTGGCGCGAATGGGAGTTGTCGTTGATTGCATTCCACCTGTTACATTTGCACCAGCAGATGGATTCGGCTGATTTTGATCAGTAACACTCGGTCCCGGGTTCGAGCCAGGCGCTCCTACTGAAACTTGTTGGCTGCCTGAACCTCCAGGTTGTGTAGATATAGTAACTACTTGACCAGAACCAACAACAGGAGCAGCAGTTGATGTACCAGGTTCTGTTTTAATTGCCATTTTTTGAGCAGCAGCCGATGCTTGTTCTACGCTTTTGTATCTTTCTCTTTGTTCAATTTTCAATGTCAGATAAAGCGTTCGAATCGGGAAATAAACAGCCTGTGGAAACATTCGACCAACTTGACTGAGGAGGTTTAAAATAACTGTACCTTCATATTGAACTAAGCAGCACAATAACTGTGGAATCCATGGAACCCATTGTAAAGGAGGAACACCGACGGCATATTTATCCAGTGCTTCAAGAAGAGATTTATCCTCGTCGTAAGACAGCAACCATAAAACTTTTGCGAGATACTTTCTAGATTTGCTTTCGTTTTGGTTACGACAGGCATGTAGGAAACAAGTCATAGCCGATACGCCAATGTTTATTTGTCTAGGGTCTCGTGTAAATATGTGTTCTAAATAATCACCCCACAATGCCCAAGCCTTTATTAAAGTGTCATGTAGTTGGGTAGCTGCACTGAATGCTTTATTTGCTTCTTCCGAGCGACCGGTTTGAGCCAGTAAGAGACCTTTAAGTGCGTAGAATTCTGCAGTCATTTCCTTCGAAAAGTAATCCAAATTTGTTGGCTCGATCACTTCTAAGGCCTCCGAAAGCTCAGACCGACTATTGACTGCAGCCATTTGCAGACAGCATTTCACCTGTTGCCGGATTTTTTGGAAACAATCTACGACCGGCACTGATGGAATCGTGTAGATACGATATAAAGAGTCTTGACAAACTCCAGTCAAATTTTGTTTGCGTGCAATTTTACCAAAATGGATAATCGTTTGCGCCGAAGCGTGAGCACCTAACATACACGGTCCATTGTTGTCTCCTTGTTGCTCAAGATGGGATGTTATAATTTGATAATGATGCTGACGCCAAGTGAAAATATCGCTCCAATGCGACAAATCATCGGCTATAACCGGGAGACGATTTCGCCAAGTTTTGACGATAGCTTTCATATCGTGTAGTGACGAACTTCGATTTTGCAACAACCCTTGATGGATTTGACTTGCTTCCTGGAGTTCCATAATCTGCTGAGATGCCTGTAATATGGGCAGGTGTATGTGAGATACAATTGGCGGTAAACGACGCCACTCACGCATACAATAAGCAGAGGCCATTTCAACGTAACGCTCAACGGACGATGGATGCTGCTCTTCCTGATTCAGAATAGTCAAATATCCTCGATATAGATTGACTTTGTACCCAACTTGTTTGGGGCAAGATTGCTCCACTTTGAGAAGTGCTTGTTTCATAAGTGTCCAATCCGGTACTCTCCAAGCACTGTCCATAATCAGAAAAGAGTTTTTGTCTTTACTCAATTGTCCGTAATCCATAAGAATATCCCATTGGTTCAATTCTTTCGCACAACGAATCCAATGATTTTCCCACAACAGTAGTTCACTATTCATATCGGAAGGTGTGGTTCCATTATTAACATCTTGTTTAAATCTCGTCATTGCAGAATCATAAATACTCTGGGCTTCCTCAAAAAATCCAATCTGTTCATGTGCTATAGCCAAATTGGTTTCCGGATACTTGGCATACTTTAACCAAAGTCCGGCCCACAAATCTTCTTCGTGCAGCGATGAGTACATCTGAGAAAGAGGATCCAAAACGTAGGAACAATCTCGATTTCCTTCTTCATCGAATTCCACAAATTCGGAAAATGACGTTTCTTTTCGGTTCGGCCAATCTAATGCCATATCTTCGAGCATCAGCGTCATGCGATGCCAGAGATTATGAGCCTTGCCTAAATACGCCATCAAACTGGGTGGGAGATAAACGGGAGGGCTACAATGGGACAATGCCTCAACGAAAGTGTGAAGAGCACTAGGATGACAATCTTTCTGAATGATGTGGGTTCCCGAAGAAAGGAATGGAACTATTTCACGATCCAACGATTGCTGTTGGCCTTGATCCAGAATTGACCATAGCCTAGGGAAAACATCCAACCAAACTCTCTCAGCTAGATGCGTGTCCATGTGACATAGTTGAGCCGTTGCGACCAGCAACTGCTCAGTACGAACTTTTCGACTTGCATCGAGAAATTCTGCCTGTCGACTTATTAATTTTATCACGGCAGCTTGGCGATTTACCACTGGTCTTTCGCTTTCTTCATGTCTTGAAATATTTGAGTCGACACTCATATCCATATCAAAGGCATCCTCTTTGTCCTCAATTGGATCAAAGGTTTCCGTCGGGTCGTTCTGCAGTGAAGTGTAAATAACGAAATTTTTCTTTTCATCAGATTCAGCCAAATTTATAACCTGGAAATGAAATAAAATACAATGATTAGGTTTTACAAAATCCGAAGGTTAATCATAAGGATTGTAATAGGATACGTTGAATCACATCACCACCATATGATAAAACGCAAGATAGTGTCATAGGCAAAATATCATACCTCTAAAATGTCTTTCGATTGAATAAATTACTTACCGAAGAAATACTGGGCAAAAGATGATTCTCATTGCTGTTCTGAATTTGTGTAGTGGTGTTGGCCGTCAAAATTAACAGTTCAATGCACTGCTTTATCCAATAGTGTTGCCCTATGGAATCCCACGCATGAGAGCATATAATATAGAGCAAACGATCGTGAAGACGACGCCGCATAGATCCGTCGAAAACTTCAAAGAACTTTGCTCGTATTTTGGGTTGATTGCAACGTAAACCAGCTAAAAATGCTGCCTCGAGTTTCGAAGTAAGTTCCGTTACCTTCAGTTGTTCGTCACGGTAAATGTAGTTAACAAGTTCTAAGAATTGACCGTTCAGTTCTTGGTCGTCAGCAAACCGTTTTTCGACATATTGCATCAGTTTGACCAACAAAATTGATTTTTCTCTGAGTGTTGGCGCTTGAGAAACCGTCACAGGGGTGTTTTTGTTTTTCATCCATTCTTCAATCATTTTAACGATGGCCTTTATAACCTTTACGTCGTTGCTTTTCTCTATCAGTCCTACTAGAATACCTCCTATAAACATTTTCCTCATTTCCACACTCATTACAACGACACGATTCTTCACTAAATCCAACGACACAACCAGCAGTTCCAGTGCGATAGAACCAGCGTTATTAGAAGCTTCGGCGTTACCGTTTTGAGCACCTGCAACTCCACCCAAATGTTCTTTAGTGAGTCTATTCAGCAAACGCATAAAAGGAATAATCAATCGGTCGATATAACTTTGATTATTTGTGCAAGCTGCCTTGAGGGTCATAAGTGTGCCGAATAGAGTTGAAGGATTAGCTTGCGGATTCTTTTCATAAGTGGCTAAACCTTCAAAAATCATTTTGCTAATAGTAGCATACAAAGTTTCCAATTCATCATGTTTGTGATGAGAATCTGTGGGAAATATAGACATCAGGCGAGTCAAAAGCCCGTGCATCAATTTTATGACTCGGGTGTTAGTACATGTTACACAAGCTGACAACCCACGCTGAAGAGGCCGGAATGTAGCCAAAATTTGTTCCTTTTTCAATACAGTTAGTAAAAATGTGAGCAGTTCAAGTGCAGTACAAATATTTCCAATATTGGGTTGCTGTCCTTCGATACTAGTGAACACTTTATCTAACCACGTTAGTTTCAAATCAAACGGTTGCTGCCAGACATCGGGTTTGATGGCCAATTTTAATAGCGTTACGCAGCGTCTTGACAGACTTTCACCGGGTGATATAGTTCCTGGAGTCGTGGAAACATCATTCAATTGACATGCCATACGGAACAAGAAATTTAATACAGCGTCGCAATGAGTTCTATCGATCGGGCGACCAGAGCCTTCAACTTTGTTGGTTACTGTGCTTGCAGCAGATGCAGTTGATGTATTCGGCGATGGCTGCGGATTTGTATCACCTGTAGCTAACTTCTTGCGGGATTCATCTTCCTGGACGGTTCGCTTAATTGCTCCACTTGGCTGTTGTTTGTTTTCAGTTTGCACTTTAGATTCTTCATCTTCAACCGTACCATCTGTTTCTTCTTTTATACGCTGTAGCTCCCACTTAATTATAACCTCAGCTAATTCGATTGATAATTTACGGTAATCAATAGTTGCGTTCACAGTAAATCCTAAACGCTGCATTGAGTTTATTATTTGTTGCACCAAATGATGCCGTACTGGATAGTACACTTTAAAGTGACGAACCAGCAATTGCAAAATGTGGAATAATTGCTGCATCGAATGTCCTTCTTCTACAAGGATTTTTTTAGTCCAGTGAGTCAACATTGTATTACCGTCTTCCATTCGCAGTGGCATGGCCGGTGTCAAGACTTCCAGAGCTTGTTTGACAACCGCTCTAGCTTCAACCGCATGGGCTTTCAATAACGAATGAAACACTTGCAAAACAATGCGTTTGTGAATGGCCAACCGGGCGATAATGTGACTGAGCAGGAGATGACCATGATAGCGTGCGGCAGGATCAACACAGTTTTTAGGCAAAAGACACGGCCAGGCAAATGTCATTAGGCGGCGCAGTTTGTTTCCTTCTCTTTTATTGTTGGCATCGCCATCGTGGATGTGCGGTGATGCGCGTTCCACTAACAAACAGGCAAATTGTAACAGAGCAATTCTAACAGAGTCTTCATTGGCAAATGGTTTCTCAGGATCAATTACTTTGTTGATAAACACCGACACTACATTGTTGTCGTCTTCCTGATAAGGCGCAGGTGGAGCTCCGACAAGTTTGTTTCCTTCACCTTTTTCAAAACTAACAGCGAAACTTGGTATGATGACCATAGTGAGAATTTTGGCTTTCAGATCTTGTGATATTTCCTGGTTTGAAAAACATTCAACAAAGTGAAAGAAAGCTTTTCGCTTCCAATCTACTGTGTAGCTCTGACAAACTGTGCCTTGAAGGAAATCTCGGAAAAATTGGAAATCGGGAATAAATCTTAAGCAAAGTGCTCTTAATAACTGGAAGAGGAGAGGTATTTCAAGTGTGTTGTGCGAAAAGTACTCCATCAATATTTTTGCGACCAAATGCCACATATCGCAAACGACGGACGTTTGACATGACTGAAAATATAATCACATAATTATACAACTGTACGTTAATATATAATGAATGATAAAATTACCTTGTACAAATCATTTTTCCAAATTGTCTTCAGTGCGACAATAATATCCGTTTGTGTTGAGATCCATGGACTGTCAAACTCTATAAGCGTATGAATAATCAAAATAGCTTGACGTTGTGCTTCATAACGATCTTCATATGGTTTTCTGGAAATAATATCGGGTAAAGGTTTTACTTAGCAAGCATTATGGGAAATATTATTTAAGTATATACGCACCCCTGGGCAACAACAAGGCTTCCTTCGGAGCTGATCAAAATCAACTGAACTAGGCGTGCGCTCTTTTCTTGAATAGCATTCCGGAATGCTTGACCTTCTTTGTGTTTGAGCAAGAATATCAAGAATCGATTCCATTGTGCATCTCGTATGCTTACATCACTCAGTAATAGTTCAATCGTTTCTTTAGGAAATTTCAACAGGAATTTAACCAACGGTGGACGATATGGAGAACAAGGTTCGATCTGCAAAATTAAAATAATTAATTAAATCAAATTTAAAATCGATCAGTAATCAGACTAACCATTAGACTTTTTTCGGTTTGTAATATCAGCTTGCATAAGCTCTCGATGAATTTGGAAGACGCTGCAGGAATTTGATGGAAAATACCAATTATCGTCACTATCTTCTGTTCGGTTTCCCCTGTTTTCAGTGCCGCTAAGAAATTAGACCCTTTGTTGGAAGAAATTGAAGTTTCCAACAGTTTCTTAACTATCTGAAGTAATGAGTCGCATAACTTTTCGTTAAACATTGATGGGAATAGTTGGGTCAAGTAAGACAACCGTTTGGCTCCATTTAGCGTAAGATTGCGATGATCACCCAATTGCATCAACAGTGGCCGGATGCCAGCGTGTATCTAAGGATGGAGAAACATATGAACAGTTTTGCTCCAAAAACATGAACATTTACTTACCGCTTCTTTGTCAACTGTACAACCTTGCAAAAAGTTCTGCATACATTCAAATGCCGCTTCTTGTAACTCAACGTTGTTTTTCTCGAGTGCTTTAAACAGAATAGAAAATATTTTCTCCCGGCAACCGTTGGGTATGTAATGGCAAGCAGCAAGCGCACGCAGAGCACTTTTTCGCAGTGGTATTAAGTTGGTTACAGTTTTGTAACAATCTAGTTTGTTGAGGGTGGTATCTTCTGCATCGGAAAGGGTAAGAACTTCATGGTAGAAGACCTTATGAGTCAGAATGTTTAGATCTATAAACGGAAAAATGATAGCATGAAACAATGCAGAATGAAAATCTATCCATTTACAAAAAACTATCGAATTTTACAACCAATAACAAAACTTACCAATCGTGAAAAGACGTGGTTCCAGGGTTGTGCAAAAAGTATTTCCGTCCATTAAACCAATTTGCGCACTAGCCGGCTGATGCCGTAGAAGGTGTTTTTTTGGAGGAATCATATCTACTAGCACCTCTCGATGGGGGTTCATAACTTCAGTTACCGTTTTACCTTGTAGCTCGGCTATCAGTTTCAACGATGCCATAGCAGTTTCTCGGACCAGTGTATGTGGACTGGTCACCTGACGCACTAGTTCATGAATTACATCGTACATTGCTTTTTTCTGTGTTGAGATAAGTTCTTCATTCTTGCAATCTCGATCCAAAGGGGTCATGCATATTTTCAACATTTTTTCTAGATAGTTTTTAGCGTCATCAATAGCGCCGCTAGAAACTTCGCCGGTTAGATCCATAATGATAAACATGAAAGCTTTGAGAAACGTAAAAAGATGTTGATACAACCAACGCATAGCCATGTTTTGATAAAGAAATTTAAGAGCGATACAACCACCCATTTTTGAATACCAAGGACGTTCGTAACAAAGTGCTGCCATTTTTTCTGCTAAATATTGCATTATCGGTAATCTACAAGCTCTTTCTTTGGATCCCATGATGTTAGTTGCGGTTTCTAGTATCAACGCCATAGCCAAATTTCCTGGCTTACAAAGTTCTTTCTCCTCGTGTCCCATAATTGCTGCCAGTGCATCAATCAACACCAATGGATCTAACCCAGTGTTCATCTGATAATGCTTATGTGGGAACGGACCAGCTTGTTGGGCAATGGCCACCATTGTATAATGCCGAACGACGGCCACCATGGTTGGAAGCACTGATACCCGAAGTTCTTTAGTGGCAGCAGCCACAAACATTCCCGTTAACGCAGTAAGATGCGTTTGACGAACTTGTTTGTCCTGTAACAAATAGTGCGAAACGGTAGATATCACATTATTTTCAGTGAAACTTGGATGCATGAAAAGCTTTTGCAGTGTATGTTTATCGTCGTCCAAACATATGGATGCAGCCAAATAGCACCGAATTACTTCCCAACTTTGACGCCAATAGAAAGGATCCGTAGTGCTAGTCTTCAGTGCAATAAAAGCTGTTTCGATGACTTTGTCTACGGGAAAATCAATCGGTTTACGATGATCTTGGAAATGCGCGACAACAGCGGGTTGAATTGTTTCACTCTCTTGGTACATCAATTGTTGCGGCTCGATCATCATCTTTCGGTTGCCTCCTCCAAATTTACCAAGCACCCTAAACGCAACTACAGCAGCACTGTCTTGATTGCGAAGCGTACGCCATAATGCTTGCATTAGATCAGCTCGAACAGGTTGGATATGATCGTAGAGAAAATCCGGTTGCAAATTGTCAACGCAGAGTTCCAGCGTTCGAAGTCCCTGGAATAAAAATAATTTTACAATAATTACATCGAGTTCGCTCTATGTATTTCTTTTCCTTACCTGGCTAACGAGCGTATGAGATCCGTTCAGCGCAGATACTAATGGATCCATAAGCATTGGTAGATATGGCAACAGGGAAGACAGTCGCACCGGTACCGTAAGACAAAGTTCCACAAATAAATCTTTCATGTGTTGCTTATGAAAACCACTTTGTAGACGGTTTAAGCCCTCCAAAAGATTTGGTAATAACGGTAAAAATTCCTGGTATAGCAAATCGTGTGATCCCCCGCCGATGGAACGGAATAAAGCGCGCAGTAATAGAAAATAATTATACGGTTCTTTTGCTGTCATTGCAAGTTCCATGGAACGATTCACGATATTATGCAGATGGGGCCTAAGCATATGTTCATTTTCAGCGGCGAATAAACTTACACTACCAAAAACCAATTTGAATAACCGTAAGTAAAGGTTTGAACGTTCAATATTGGAACCCATTTCTTCCATACGGTCTAACAAATACTCTACCAAAACCGTTGCAAACAGTGGAGATGTTTTAGGGTTGGCCAGGAATGAGTTTGCGATAACTTGTAAAGCCGAATTTTTATACAATCTGTCCACCATAAAGTCGATTGTTGAAGCGAATATTTCCTGAAAATTTTGAGAGTCCATTGTTAGGAAAACGCCGCTGAAGTGTTCAAGAACTTCTTTTTCTTCCTTGGAACGTGGCATTTGCAGAGCTTGTTTTTGTTGAGGCAAGGTTTGAGGCATGCCCATGGCTGGTACGTTGATGGTGTATATATCCAAAGCTTCTAGAGCCCAATGGAACAAGTCTATAAAAATCAGTATTTCGCTGGGATTGAATAGTTTCGATGCCGGTAGAGTTTGTTCGTTACTATTGACTTTAGCCGCTGGACAACCCCAGGTAATGGTTTTCACGCCACACACAAGTGTTTTGACTAAGCTACGATATTCCATTACGTTCAAATTGTTGGGTTGTGGGAAACCAATACTCGTAAGTTTAAATGTATTTTCAGTATTTTCTACAGCCAAAAAATTTTTCTCGATAGAATTTTCTGTTGTGGCTGGTGTCTGTGAACCCTGTTGAGGTGTAGAGCCTGGATTAGTATTAACCGATGTACAAGATGGAGTAGAATTTGCAGCTGTCGTTCCCCTGTAATGAAAATTAAACATTACTCAAGTTAATAAGTGCTACTTTTCATAAATGTGGTACCATTTCTGCATTATTTGTGGAAGCTGCAACTTTGAAATCGTGTGAAACTTTTGAGTAAAAACTTTCAGCATGGTGATAAGTAACTCACGACTGGCAACAGGTTCAACGTCACTTTTTACACGAATGCATTCTACCAAATTAAGTAGTAGTTTGCAGGACATAGTTTGAATGCTAGTTGGAAGTGATTCATCGTGAACATTTTTGGCAAACAGATAGACCGCTTTCGACAGCGCTGTAAGCGGCAGATGCTGTCGAACGTGATGAACCAAATCTGCTAGTGTTGAATATGCCAGCGGACGTAAAGATTCATGTGTAGTCCATCCTTTGCCCAACAGTACATCCTCTTCAAACAACTTATCAATAGAGGAAACGAAATCTGTCGAAAATGAAAAAAGAAATCTTTATGTTTGTATATAATTGAATAAATGAAAACTTACGGTTTCTGAAATCTGTTGCTAATATATGTCGAGTAGCGACCAGCAGCTCTTTTCGCAGATGTGCAACTTCTTTTGGACAGCTTTCCAATAAATTAATCATTCCTTTAACCATCGTGGCAGCGTGATTCAAAATCACATCTTGAAACAATCTTATAATGTACGCTGAGAATGCTAGTGTTTTAATCTGTGCACCCATGAAATCAACGTAAATTTCCTTATTGAATGCCGGTGAGTTCCTAAATTTGATAACAATTTTAAAAATTTTTAAGATTATTATGTACAATTGATTTGTTTACCTATGAGCAAGGGGAGGTTGTAGAGTGATAGTGGTCATTATGAGAGGAACAAAATCGACCACTTCTTGATGCACGTTCGTTTTGTAGATTTGATACATAAGAACGACGATTATGGGTAGTTCCTGAAGCACCTTCAAAGAGTTTATTCCCTTTGGAATTAAATTATACTGAAAAGAAAAACAGTGATATAAAAATCATTAAATTATTTATATACGAAATACAATCTTACCGTTACAGTTGTAAGTTTTCCATCAATCGTTTTCTTTTCCACTTGAATCGGTGTAACAGTGAACGTATCCGGGAGCAAAACATCAAAGTTGATGTCTTTTAAATCTTTAAGCCGGATTGGTTGTTTTGGCTCAAACATTGTTGCCAAATGCTTAGGCAAATCCGAGTAAATTGTTTTTACATACGATAAAAAATCCTGTATTTCCGGATGAAATGTTGGCCTATATTGCTTGTGGATGTCGATAATAATACGCAAACACACCAATACATTTTCTTCGTTATCACTTTGTAGTAGTTTAATAGTGAGTACAATAATCGATTTAACGTAAGGTCGTATAAGATCGGATGTGGGCAAACGATGAATCATTTCAAGGATAAGTTTTCGCACTTGCTGTAAATTCAACTCGGAAATGAAATGCGGCTCGCCTTCCTGAAGAATTCGCAGAAAAATTTTCATAGAATGGTCCAAAAAACTCTGATAGCTACTACATTGAGTAATCAATTCAAAGTGTTCACTTAGCTCCTGGGCGGCCTTCAGCTTTATTTCATCTTTTGCTGACGGATCTCCAAGCATGTTGACAAAACTTCGAAAATGATTCATTTGTACCGAATCTACCACCTGTTGCGGCTGGGCCGCAGAAGTGCTGGGGGCGTATATTGGTGCGGCCATAGTACCTGTTGATTAGAGAAAAAAAAAGTATTTGTTGATAAACAACCGTTCGCAGAAAAAAGATCGAAAAAACTGCATTCGTTTGTTTACCAACAGTTTTCCGCCGGCGTGAAACAGTATAACAGTTTGTTCAAGTATAACAGTTAGTGATGTTTCATTTTTGGAACGCCGTCGTGGTCACCATTTGCAATTTTTTATTTTCCCGAAAAATGCTGTTTTATCGACAAGTAAAGCTCAACTTTCACTTTTGATCGTTAATAATGCACTTAAAGTACGTTTAGCGAGGGTTTTCAAACGAATTCGGTGATTTTTAATTCGTTTATTGCCCAAACTCTACAACCACGAAGTCCAATCGACCGAACGCTGCAAACAGGAGGAAAAATTTTGACAGTTCCGCTGTATAACATCACAGACTACACGCAAAATTATAAATATTTATAATGAAAAGGGTTTAAAGCTGGCTTCAAATTCTTAATTCTCAATATAGCTGTTAGTCCAATTTGTCCTGAACTGCATTTACCCATATTGGGGTAAATAGCAGTTGCACAAATTTAAAAAAATATCTCCAAAGCCTCTACAAAAAAAAACGAAGTATAGAAAACTTTACTTGGCACTATTCAATCTGATTGTTTCTATAATAGCAAAGCTGACCTCGTTTCTGAGTTGAGTGACATAGGATAAGTAACTATTTTACTAAAATATTATCTGCATTAGTTACCTAGGTTGCTTATGAAATATTATTTCGTTAAAAAAAGATTTGGCAAACTTAATGAGACTACAATTTATTTCAGAAGAAAAAAAAGTAGAATATTAACTATTAAGCACACTTTATACGACTTTAATGTTGATTTTTTTGCAGTAAACCATAATAAAAGTCATAAACGTTTATTTCCAAAATGAATGTGAACGGTTTACATAGAGGCATAATATTAAAGGGAAAATTACTGTTCTTAGTTATAAGTCATATATCTTGGAGTAGCACTGAATTTGGCATAGCTCTTAATGACCTTGTTGACAGCTTCTAGAAAATCTTTTTCTGTAGCGACCTTGCGGCGTGCTCTGATAGCAAACATTCCTGCTTCAGTGCACACGGAACGTATTTCAGCACCAGTAGAATTCGGACAAAGGCGAGCAAGCAACTCAAAACGTATGTCTCGCTCAACAGACATTGAGCGAGCGTGAATTTTGAAAATATGCGTTCTTCCTTCCAAATCTGGTAAACCAAACTCTACTTTACGATCTAGACGTCCAGGACGCATCAGTGCAGGATCTAAAGTATCAGGTCGGTTAGTCGCCATCAACACCTTGATATTTCCCCGAGGATCAAATCCGTCTAGTTGATTGATCAACTCGAGCATAGTTCTTTGAACCTCGTTGTCTCCTCCTGCTCCATCATCAAAACGGGCGCCACCGATAGCATCAATCTCGTCGAAGAAAATCAGACAAGCTTTCTTAGAACGCGCCATTTCGAACAACTCTCGTACCATACGAGCTCCTTCGCCAACATATTTTTGCACCAACTCTGAACCGATCACCCGAATAAAACAGGCATCCGTACGGTTAGCAACTGCTCGAGCGCACAGCGTTTTACCCGTTCCAGGGGGCCCAAACAGAAGCACACCTTTGGGAGGTTCGATACCTAGATTGACAAATTTCTCAGGATGCAGCAAGGGCGTTTCTACTACTTCGCGTAGTTTTTCAATTTGCTCTTTACAACCACCAACGTCGCTGTACGTTACATCCGGTTTTTCTTCGACCTGCATCATCGTAACGGTCGGATCGATTTTCGGTGGAAGCGGAATATGGATCTGATACTTGTTCCTATCAACTCTGAAATAAAATTAAGAAATCAAATAATTCTTAACTATTCTTAAAAGAGCTTCTTAAAATTTTACAAGTACATAGGCTCACAGGCTCATACATAGACAAGGGATGATTTTATTTAAAAACTTGTATAAACAAATGTTATTTCAAACATATTACAACAACAACGAATAAATATGAAAGTAGATATTGTTCAAAAATTAAAACAAGCTTAAGTAGAAAAAGTGCCAAAAAAAAAAGGTTGTCCATTGTTCTTACCCGACACGCATGCCTTCCTCGATATCGGTGGGAGCTACTGAATCAGCCAAATCCACGACAAACTTAGCAAACTGCTTGACGTTGATGATGTACTTGGGATCGTCTGAATCGGCATTGATAATTTTTGTACACCGGGCTACTTGCAGCGGTTGCTCATTCTGCAAAATCTGCTTATCAGCTGCCAAATCCCACAGTGCCGGAGGCGCCAGTCCGGTGTCACTTTCCTTAATTCCGGTTAACTCATTAACTTGCTTGATTGACTTTTGGATGTCGTCTTCGATTTGTTTAATCGCTTTGTGGTATTGGCCTTGTCCCTGAAATTGAGGTTATGTTAATAATTTTAACAAAATTATCTTTAATGTAACAAAAAAACACTCACATAGGTTTTAAGAAGCTCGATATCCACATCGTCAAGAGCTGCAAAACAACATGAAAAATCAAATATTTTTTCTAATTTATACGGCATCAATATTAAGTTGGCAAAGATCTTCATCTTTTACCTTCAATTTCAGGCTCCGCTTCTTTATTATCTGTTTTCACTTTACGCATATCATCTCCGAGATGGTCAGGCATTTTGAATTGTTGGAAGTTTCAACAGGGTCCCAGACAATCAAATACCGAGTTCGAGGTTCTCTAGTAACGTAGAGTCTACCGAATCTTCGAAAAACTCAAAATAATTTAAGACCGATGATTACAAGCAACTTTTGGATGAATGAAAATGTCATTGGTGTAACACGCTAAACTTTATAAACCCATGTTTAGGGTAGTGTTGTTTGCTGAAATTTCCTTTAAAAAAAAATGAGATGACGCAGTGTTTCCAGTTTGAAAAAGTACAACCAAAAGTAAATCCCGTCCAATTAGGTACAAAGAAATTATTATTATTATTTTATTAAATACATTTTACCATTTTCATGGCATTCGTATCTTAAAGTTTCTTAAAAGCTAATTAACATTATAGTACACTAATTTAAATTTTGTTGAAAATTTCAATTGCTTTCAAGAAGCTTAAAATTGCTTTTTAATTCGATGAATCGTTATTTAGAATTTCACAGATATCTCCATTCCATAATCTCGTCTGGCTTGATCGAATCCGTCACAATCAACGAGAACATGTTGAATACTAATCCGTACTCCACAAAATTGACAGACAGGTGGAGAGTCTTTTTCGAAAAGGAATGAATGAGTTAATCGAGAATGTCCTATTCTTAACCTACTCAGAAATCTCTGTTCAGAAGCGTTCCTGCGGTCATTCCACTCAGTGGTGCATCTCTTAATCCTTCTCAGGAAATTTGTAGAAGAGTACCACTTTTGTTCCCATTCAGCTCTTATCCTGTGCTTAACTAAGCGTAATGGGAGAACTATCACTAAAGGTCTTTCATTTCTTCCTGCTTTAGCTTAAGAGTCAGCTTTATCGTTACCCCGTATGCCAGCATGTCCAGGGATCCAGGCTAAAGTGAAATTATTGTTAGCCAACAATGTACTCAGCTGTTGAATCCAAGGGTTTTTTTTAATTTCCCAGTTGAATTGCATCAATGCAGCTAGCAGAGTCCGTTAAAAAGATGGTGTTTTCATTTGGATTAGCACTGCTCCGACATTGTTGTCTTCCTTCGGGTACAAAGAAAGTTGACGAACAAACACGTACACTATTCAAGAACTCGTTATTCAAAAAGTAAAACTGTAAACAAAGCCTACGTCACTTGCAAGGATGTTTATGTATCCTAGGTGAGTATCGTAAACAGCAGTTGGCAATGATTCGTGTGTGTTCGCTCTAGTGTTCGCTGATACAGCGATGATGGTTGTTTGTTTGAAAATGCAACTGACACCACGAATTGTGATGATTAAAATGTTTACAAAAAAAAACTTTTACTAACACAAAGCACGGCATTTCCTTCGCCACCTGAGATATGAATATAGGTTGAATCCCGTCCACCTGACAGGTAAAGGGGTAAAGGTTGGGCATAAGCCCATAAGGTTTGAATAGTTTATTCAACTTTGATTTATAATAGCCAATGGCCTCATCTATCCTGGACCGCTACATCGGATATTTATTGAAAACTATCCAGATCCTTAAAGAGGTTGTTGGCAATCCCTCCAAATCTAAGTACCTGGCATCCCTGTTGAAGAATTATGCAACGAAAAATACGCGCTTCTAGCGGCAAAGGAAGTTACTACTCACTGTCTACCAACCGCTAGATGTCGTTACAAATACATAAAATATTATGTATGTCCTCTCACTTTAGCAATTCATGGTCAATGTGGTTAACACTGGTTATGTGGACAATGGCAACGCGGAAAATGAAATGATTTTGTATCCTGTTTAAGTGCAGGAATAG
The DNA here is from genome assembly GCF_029784155.1 of Uranotaenia lowii. NCBI lineage: Eukaryota > Metazoa > Arthropoda > Insecta > Diptera > Culicidae > Uranotaenia > Uranotaenia lowii. The sequence continues at coordinate 253,410,005 of NC_073692.1, forward strand.
AAAATTTTTAATCGTGGAATTAATCAACCAATTTCCTTGACCCTAACTATGATTTTATATCGATGGGCTGACGTTAAATCAATAAAGAAAAATTAAATATCATTCTCTTCAACATATAAAAAACCCACCACCGGACCCTAATGGAAACTGATATTGGAAAATGGCCCCTAAAAACCCCTTCCTTTTCCCTTGTTAAAGTTTTTTTATCTAACTGTTGAGTCGCCGCGACTATTACGGCCCCTTTTCCTACTAACCTAGTGAAACGAATACACTCGGCACATTGAAACTTTAATAAACTAATTTTAAATAAAAAAAAAATATATAAAAAAAATCGTTTGGCATAATTAACTCCCAATTGATGGCTATTGAGCATTGAGTCATAAATGATGACTCTGTACCCCTTTGAGTGCAAATGTCCTTATGTGCATGTACATAAATATTTAAAAAAAAATAACTTAGTAAATCTGAAATCCATAACAAAAATTTGTCAAATCCCAGACTTCCCTAATGCAAGGACTTTGGAACCACCCGCAACAATCCCGCTATTGCTTAATTAACGAATCATGTTAAGACCAAAAAAGTTATTTAAAAGGAAAATCTTTTCCAATAAAATCCGGGTCTAGACAACTTTTCTCAACTATTTTTCTTACTGAAGAAATACTAATAAGTTTACAGATTTTTTTCTCTCTTTCGTATTTTAACATAAGCTTATTACAGAGACGGTAAAAATGGTTATGGAAAGCATTTTACTTAGCTTTGCTATTAAGAATGATACCATCATACTTCTGCTGGAACCATTTCATGGCGTCTTCCTTCGTGAGACGATGGATGAAACCAATCTTACCAGTCTTGCGTCGTCTCTGGGCAACGTTATAGCCTGTGGAATAAAGAAGTTCAAGTATCAGTCAATAGACAAAACTCTGTCTATATAGGAAATAAATCTATGGAGCATTATTTCAACTGCTGTTCGATGAGAGGATAGCTTACGGAGTATGGAAATTTAGGATACACGCAAGACTGACCACCTCCTATCGATTTTCTATATGCACAGGACTGAATAACATTTGAATGACACACAAATGATATTTAATTATTGTGCAATAAACTCAACGAGAAGGCAATAAGCGAATAACGGCAAAACCAAAAAACTGACAATGTAATGTAGTCAAAAATATTACATATCAGCAACGTTTTTCAATGAGCGCATTAAATAACTATTGTGCAAGGCGTTTCCTGACAAATATAACGTTTACAAAGAGGTAGAGAGAAGATAAATTTAGAAACTTCATAGTAGAAAACTCAACCTAATCCAAAAGAAAAGATCCTGATTTTTAGTTCAATGAGCGTAAATAGAGAAAAGAAATTCGAAAAACACGTGCAATGAAATGTATTATTAGATGAAATAACGTTGGCTTTAAAAATTCATATAACTATTATACAAATATAAGGTTGCTAAAACAGTTTCAATTGAATAAACAATAATAAATGTAGTCATCCTTCAAATGTGTTGAGTTTGATAACAGATCACAACACAAACTTTGTAACAAGACATAAATAAAATAAGGAATAACGAATATCAATGTGGATTTCTACTTTTCCCCAGAAACGGGGAGGCGTTTTAAAGGCACAAAATGCGAGGTTTATTTTGTCTTGACAAATGGCAAAAATAATCAAAACCTTGAATGGAATTCACGGAGAAACAAAACAACAGAAATGTTTGAATTGAAAATTACAACCAACTATTTTCTGATGGAAAAAAATTATTACACCCTACACCATAGACTTTTTTTTAAATTTTGAACGTGCACTTATCAAATGATACACAACCTACAAATGTATAACTATTATTTTATAAAACTAAGCATTCAAATCAAGTTATGCTCGAAATAGCATATTTACACTGTTCTATTATGCGTTGTGCTATTGCTCTATTTATAAGAACTTGGTTTTATACGATTAAAATTTTCTTTGTTTATAAGCTCGATCTTTCACTGACTGTTCTAAAGTTTCAACTCACCTGGTCGTCCCAAAACGACGTAGAAATCCAATCCATAGATTCCGATCGACGGATCGTACTTGATACCCAGATCAATGTGTTCCTGAATACCGAAGCCGAAATTTCCCGTCTGGGAAAAGTTGTCCCGACGCAATTCGTACTCCCGCACCTTCAAGCCCCGCTCGAGAATTTCCTCAGCCTTGGCACCGCGGACCGTGCAGTGAACCGCAATCTTTTCGTTACGCCGAATGCCGAACGAACGCACAGTATAACGGGCTTTGGAGTACACCGGAGTTTGACCGGTGAGCTGTTCCAGCACCTTGGCGGCTCGAGTCAACCTGTCACCAGATTCGCCGACACAAATATTCAAACACAACTTGCGGATCCGGAGATCACGCATAATGTTTTTGGACTTATCCTTACCGGCGGTTTTGGTGGCCTAGAATCAAAACAAAACATTGATCAAAATGTCCAACTTGGATATAAAGGTAATTCGATGCAGGCAGCGGTGGTTGACGAAACATCCGTCCGAGATATTCCAAGCCTCTGAATTCGGTTGCTTACCATATCTGCGAATGTAAATAAGAAAGTGACATTAGAGAAAAGGGTTGTTGATGCAGCAGAAAGCTAACAGCAAAATTTAACACTTGAAAATTGGCCGGATAATCGGTAAACTTCAACGTGATTTTATGATAAATGAGATGCTGTTCTTTTATATTTTTCTAAAAGTAGTACTCAGTTGCCAAAAAACACTTAAAACATAAGAAACTTACTGGAAATTTACGCGGTTCGGTTTAAAATGTGTTCACCAAACAACATAAGAAACCGGAAAAGAACAACTTTGATGTTTGACACATCGATATCCGGTGAAGTGACAGTATTCAGAAGCGTCGCGTTCGGCGCGTTGCTAAACAAATCCTTCGTGAAATAACCAAGATAAGTATATGAGAGGTGTAGCGTCATTATTTCGTTCGAAAAAATTACTATTGGGTTTACTGATTTTTGATAAGCGTTTTCGAATTGAATTAAATATATTTGTATACATTATATAGATTACATGCAATTCAATTCGAAAACGCTTATCAAAATTCAGTGAACCCAATAGTAATTTTTTTCAAACGAAATAATGAGGCATATGGCGGAAATGGGAGTATGACATAATGCCTTTTGGCATAATTACATTTTTTCGTGTAATCATGTTGATGTTCCACTTTGCGGACAAAGTTGCGAGTTTTGTTTTCTCAAGTTTTGCGGCATTGCCGCAAACATCAGGCCACCGAGGCTCCCCAATCCGAGGTGGCCGCCGACCCGCCGGAAGCGGCGGCCTTATTACATCGGTCTAGGTCTACTGGGGCCTCATGTGAAAGCTAGGGGTGATCATCCCCTTCCACTTTCATGAAAGTTCGAACGCGCAGCGTGAGGAGGCATGGTGTTTTTTATTTGTTTGCATCGTGTTGAGTTTTGTAAAACCGCCATAAGTAAGACGTTTAGAGCTAAGCTTGAACCGACTCCTCGCACGCACATTAAAATAGAAGATATAGATTACATCAAATAGAAGATAGATCAATTGGACGAAACTTGCAGGCGTTCGATTATGAATTTTATTTCCATACGTCCGTTGCCATCCATGCATATAACGAAATCCAGTTCTCTCAGATTTATTTATTTAGCGAAAAAAGTTGAGATCTTGATAACCAACGAACAATAAGTGAATATAATGCAGATTTTTTTTTAAATTTAATGAACAAAAAGTGGTAGGTTTTTTAAGTAGGATTTGATAGATGTTCCGAAATTTCAAACGCGTTTTTCTCGTTTCGACCTAACTGCTAGCTGCTAGTTTCGCCCTTATGAAATGTTACGCTAGCTTCAGTACTCGCTTTATTTGAGTTCAAATCATTTACCGTGAACTTTTACATCTTGACAGAGTTGCCATTTTTTTGGAATATTAAATGAAGTAATTATAAAAGATTATCAAGACTGGAGCGAGCGATATAAAAGATAGAAACAGATTTCATTCGTATTTAATGCGTTGTTTGAATGCGCATTTGCATGGATAAGCTTATGGAATTCGTTTTTTTTGCGACTGTTGATCTCAGTAAAAAGAAAACAAACAGAGAAATTTCTATAAACTCTGCGTAATAAAGTAATATATGCATACAGTGTAATAAATCTGACATCACTGTTCGCAATTTGCAAAATTTGCAAGTCGAGACGAAAAGTCAGATAGTGCATCAGTATAATTAGATAAATTTTAATTAGTTACACTGTTTATTTTAAAGAAAAGTTGAGTGGTTGTGCTGGAATATAAGAAGCTCTCCTTGAATATCTCCGAAATAAGTAAGTTTTTATTTTACCTTAAATGGAAATTCATATTCCTAATTAAAATTTACGCTGGCTGGAATCAGCTCTTCAGAAGGTTACATTACATGATGGCTGACATCACATTTTGTAACAATTTGTCACCATGAGTCGGAATTCGTCTTAAAGTAAACTCGTAGATTTTAGGATTTTCCGGCTGTTCAACTAAATAAGTAAAAGAAAATTTAACCTACAGTATTTCTAAAAAGATCGAAAATTGCAAAATTAATTTAATTCACTTATTTTTCTGAAATTCGATTTAAGGTAATTTTTCAATGATAACATTTTTTTGATCAATTTCAAAATATTGAGCCAAGTAAGTAGAAACACTAATTTTTGCATACTTTTTTTTACGAAGTTGTATTTCACTTTGTGTTGCGATTAATTTTTTTCCTTTGGGGAGATTAAAACTTTAACCCTTTAATGCAAAGTTGACCAAACATTATTTTTCGAGAAAACACCAGATCTCGACGTTTCATGCATTTTCAAAGTCTTTAGCATCCCAAATAAAATTTTCTTTGGTCTCCCTTTACGTGATTTTGATCAAATTTTGTTTTCGAGATAACATCAGATTTCGACGTTTTATAGATTTTTACGTCATATGGCATCAAAATTTGAATATCGATTTCTCAGATTTCCTTTGGTCCCCCTTCAGGGTAAAAAAACTAAGTGCTTCGAGGCACCCTTAAATCAAGTCCTGTTGAGCTTAAATTTTGTACAGGTCAGTTATTAGGCAGATCTACAGAATGTATTGTATTGTAATCTGTTGATGCAAAAGATGAGGGTTTTCACGCGCATATGAGACAGACTCAATTTTTTTCATATGGGTTTTCCCCTCCAATAAAGATAAAGATAATGGTATATGGTCGATTTTCAAAATTCGATTATGATTTTTTCTATACATCTATTTATTGCTATCCTATAACGTTATAACGTTCATGTTTATGCATTATGCAATGGTTTCGTTTGTAAATGATATCTTTTCGCAGCGTAGACTCAAAAGAAATTCTATCAAAATTAAACTTTTATGCATATTCTCGGCAACTTCGAAAACTTTATTTTTCATGAATCACTATCGCACGAACTACGCGAAAAACGGACCAATAATGCGATTTATTGGTCCGTTTTTCGCGTAGTTCGTGGCCTCTTACAATCAACACTGTGAAACCATTAACTTTACAATGTCTCGGCATAAACTCAAACAATATTTTAATCGAAGAAATCTAAACTCTTAAGAAAAATTGTAAGCAAACACTGCTTGAACCTATTCTTAAGGAAATGTACATGTATCAAACTAGTCTACGTTTCGGTTGACGAAATAAAATAAATAAAATAAATGAATTCAATATGATTCTGGAGTAATTTGCATAAATAACTAAATTCAATTTAAAAAAACCTTTAGAAGAATATCAGGATGCTTCACTTATGAAAACTGATCATCTTCTGATAGGCATTATCTTACATATTCTTAAGAAAATATATTTTATGCTTCAACAGAGATGTCATCGAAAAAGAAACCTGCCGCAAAGGGGCCATTTTTCTTCTTCATGTTGGAATTCAGACGCCAAGAGGAAGCTCGTGGTAAAAAATTTCATGGTGGACTTGAGCAAGTACAGCGTGAAGCCGGTCCACACTGGAATAATCTGGATGACGAAGCGCGCGAGATATACAAAACCCGCGCGCAAGAGTACAAGAAAGCGCCGAAACAAAATTATGGCGAAAAATACACCGCCCAGGGAATTGCCTTCAGTGTAGTAGAAAAGCAACAGCAGGAACGGATGACGAACCAGGAAAACACAAGTAAAGCAATAGTAGAACTCATTGAGACGGCTTCGGACAATAACGAGCTGGAAACCCTGGAAGTTGTCTTTATTTCTTTCAATCATTTTTGCAAGATTAACGAACTGGTAAGTAGTTTTTATTTGGAATGCATTTAAATTACTTGTAATTTATATACTTATATTACACGTCTACATTACACGTTAGCTGATATTCGTTTCTTTTACTGAAAACAATACAAACCTATAATGAATGGATTTCTATTTTTCTATCCTGCGCATCGCTTTTTCACACGTTGCCAATTGGCGTTTGGTATGAAATATGGGATCCAATTTTTTTTCGCGACGTATGATATATGGCGCGTAACTATTTCCTAACTTATGGCATTATCATCAAGTGTTCGGCCAATTTGCGTTGAACAGAACAAAATTATGAGAGATTTTCCTTTTTTTAATCTTTCTATCGATAGCATATCTTGCGAAACGAAACGAGATAACATTTACGTAAAATATGGATCAAAGCTCATTGTTGAAATGCGCAAAATAACTTTTGCGTGAAACGGAAATGAGCGGAACAATTTGTATTAAAAATTTAATAGCGGAACCGTAGCATTTTCTTTAATTAAATTAAATTTTTATATAAATAGATCTAATGAGAAAGGACCATTCACAATTTCATTTGTAAAATTTTTTTCAACTACGCCTATACTTTCTTGTTTTTTTTTTTATTTGAAAAACTTGTATTTTTTACAGACTTATGTTCCAGCCGAGATGGGAGCAGTGAGATATAATCTTTCGAACGGGGTTGTCGCTCAACTTCACGAATTCATTAATCCAGTTAAGCTTCCTCTCGGATTAGCGTACGAATCGAGTATTATAAGCGAAGAATCTCACCAGCTTCCGATTCCTCCGAATGCATTTGGTGAATCAGACTTCAGCATTATACTAGAAAAGCTTGTTGCTTTCATCGATTATGACAAAAAGCCATTCAAACGGGGATTTCCATTATTTGTCGATGCGAAGGAGGTGAAAATGGCTCAAAGCATTTTGGATCAATTTTGCGAGGATACCAAAAAGACCTACAATTTTCTTATTTGTCCATTGAATGAATTTTTCTTCCGGCTTAAACGCGCTACTGAAAAGTACGGTATGGATATTTGTGCCTTTCCAGCGAAGACTATCGCTGATATACTATTGAAAAAAGATCCATATGAATACACCAGTGGAATCGCCTGCAATTACCATGAGGATAATGGTATTTCCCGATTCTGTGCTTTATCACGCGTAATACGTTGGTCCTTCATGATATCGGATAATTGCTGTTTAGATTTGGGTATTGACCTCATCCCTGGCCTACATCTACCGCAAAATGCGGATACCACTCTCAGTGTGCATCTGACTGAAACTGTTGCCTCCAAATCGATGTCATTCGTGTCAGCATCGGATATGACCCACGTTTCTATGCCGCAACTCACCAAAATACGTAAAAAGAGTCCTTTCCGTGGTGACGACATCAATGGTTCAGTTATTTACAGTTCCCGTTCTGGAACGAGTCGCAAAGAGTCACATAACAAACACGAGTCAAAGAGAGCTGACTCAACGAATCCTTTCCACCATCTCGATGTATCAGAAACTTCGGATTGGTTCCCTTCTGAAAGTGTTATAACGAATAAATCAGCGTACGCTGAAAGTAATCCTTTCAGTAGACAGCTTGAGGTGGACGAGTTTTGCCAACAAAGGGATTTAGGACTGGCTTGTCTTGGTCGGGGGTCGCTTATAGCCACGACTTCAAAAGGCAAAGGCTCGAGAAACAGGTATGGTGGAGAATTTTCGGGAACAAATCATTCCTATCAGGGTCGCGGAATGTCATTTAGCAGCCCACCACCTAGCGTTGATTTATCGTCACAATATAGTGATGAAGATTGAGTTGTACTTGGTAATTTATCGAACATTTTTTACTATCGTTATGCTTTTTCCCTAAATTTATTGTTTCTACTTCCTATTTAGAGCAAATTTGTTACTAAACATATCGAAAAACAGATTGAAAGAATAGTAAGTGTTTGATAGTAAACAGTAGCGAGCATCAGTAACTTCAAAAGTAGATGTTTCAATGCTTCATTTATCAATCTATCGTTTTAATATTAGAGGCTTAATTTCTACGAGAGATAGACTTTAGTTTCAGTCATTTAAACGATCTTGAAATCTCTAATAAGATGTGAACATTTTGTTTTAATTAATTCCTAATAAATCCTGTTTAGATAAACTTAGCTACTTTTGCTTTGACCAGTTGGTTGGGCAACTAATTGTTACGTTTTGTTATATTTCAAATTACTTAGATATCATCTAGCTGAAATACAAGGCGGTTATAGTCTATGAAACTTCAAAACTCTGTTTAAACTTATCAATATATATGTTGTTTTGAAAGAAAAAAATGCAATAAAGTCAGTTTATCTCGCACATGCAGTTATTTTGGTCATGAGAATTCCATTCGAAAGGATAACAATAGAATTTGCAAAGAAATTTGACAAAAAGTGAAGAAAGAAATACATTTTTTGTATCAGCCAGATGAAAACGATAAGCAGCTGGTAATAGCTGCGAACGTTTTTTTATCTGGGTGTTAAGTTGGTTAAAAGTGGCAGAACAAAAGCGGAGCTAAGTGATAGGAAAACAAACAGTGCATGCGTTGTGCATTCATCCATTCATCCGATGGATGGCGTAAGAGCGAACCAATCGCGAATGGTTATTCATATAAATGAGTGAGTCGATTGATTTGAAGACAGTTCAAAAATATTGGTGAGTACATTTATAATATTTTAATCGCTGTATATGTATGATTCGATTTTTTTTATCTTTAACTTTATAAAGGGCGATACGGTCAAAATTTGGCCAAGGAAAA